>NW_024070186.1:68651808-68797999 GCF_014754425.2 Oryx dammah | reverse complement strand
TCTCTCCCTCCACCCCTCCCCTTTCTTTTTCTCTCTCCCTCCACCCCCTCCCCTTTCTTTTTGTTTCTGTGCAAAGGAAAATACTGCTTTGGTTTTTATTTCACTTTTAGAAAACTTATGGCCCTGAAGGAAGAGTTGGCTGGGTAGGTCAGTCATGACATCATTTTTAGATTTTTCAAGCCAAATGTAAAATTAAGTTGTTTTTGAAGCCAGCGCTTGCTGTGATGGAAGAGACTCCGGAAGGAGAACTTCCTGCCCTTCCAGGCTTAGGGCCCCTTAGAGTTTCCTCTGAGAGGTACCAAATTAGAATGGGAATGATTTATTAGAATATATTATCGCTCTCCCTCTCCCCAGTTCTCTATGCAATTGTACCATCAACACCATGAATTCCTATACAGAAGAAACTCTAAGCTGGTGCCAGGATACCTGGATTCTAATTTTGGCTTCTTTTGGAAGTGGTTGTGTGACGTTAACCAAGACACATGGGCCTTACTTTCTTCTTTTATAAATTCAAGCCTTGAGTTCAGATTTTTTTTTTTTTTTTGGTCTTTCAATCTTTAAGATGCAGTAATTTGTTTTGCTATTTACTTTGCTGAGCTTTGTTTAGTCTCCAGACTTGAGGGGGAATGAAAACCTTGACTAGAAAACAATTCCTGAAGTGTGGGAGATTATAGTAAAAGAATTTTTGGAGAAATAAAGCTAGCTGGTTGCCATTCTTCTTTTAAGTCCATCTGCTAAAAGGTAGCAGAATTGTTTCAGACATAACCTCATCCTCTCACAATTAAAAAAAAAAAAGACCTGCTAGATTAAGTCTGAACACATGTTTCTATTATTAAAAGGATTCAATATCTGGTATTAGGAAGGATATGTGTTCACAATATACAGTTTGTTATACTGCTGCTGCTGCTGCTAAGTCGCTTCAGTCGTGTCCGACTCTGTGAGACCTCATAGACAGCAGCCCACTAGGCTCCTCTGTCCCTGGGATTCTCCAGGCAAGAATACTGGAGTGGGTCATAAAGAAACCTAAAGCTGGGGGAGGTAAAAGTGAAATGGATAGTACACTAAGTACTGGAGGCATGTTTAAATATTCAAAACACACAGGAGATACAGAATAGCTTGACTCCTGTATGACAAATTGCAGGCTGTAGTTGCATTTACTTACATCTACTTATATTACTTGTGCACACTGGAGCTCTTTTTTTTATGAAAAAAGAGCTGATTTTCTAGAGTGGTTTACAGAAAGTAGTCTTATTATTATTAGAAATTATCTCATAAATTTATTAATTTAATAAATTAAATTAATAATTTAAATGAATAAATTTATATTATTTCATAAATAAGATATAAGATTAATAAACACATTCTTCAGCTAATCTAAAAATGGAAGAACTTCACCTTAGAAAGTGTGGCAATTTTATTTCATTTGGGGATAGCAGCAAGGAACCTCTTAACCTTATGAAGAAAATAAAATATGTGTCAGAATGACAGTCTATCACCATTATGAATCTTTCCCAGAAGCTTGAATTATGGGAAAGAAGATCCAAGCACTTCATTCTTTCTTTTCTATTTTCTGCTTTCAAGCCACTCTAACCTATCCAAAAACAATCATCTGGCACCAGTTCCCCAGTATTGCAAGGGACCCTTGTTAAAAACATAAAAAATTTATGATGCCCATCTCATAGAAATTATATTTTTGTATCCAGTAATTAGAAGATGACACATGTATAAAATCCTGCCATGAATTTAGACCATTTTTAACGGAATTCCTAAAGTATTTATTTATTTATTTATTTTCAGCTGTGCTGGGTCTTCACTGCTGCACGGACTTTCTTTAGTTGCAGTGAAAGGGGCTCCTCTCTAGTTGTGGTGTGCAGTCTTCTCATTGTTGTGGCTTCTCCTGCTGCAGAGTGCCAGCTCTAGGCGCACGGGCTTTATTGTGGCTCATGGGCTCTAGAGTACACAGGCTCAATAGTTGTGGCAATGGGCTTAGTTGTTCCACAGCATGTGGGACCTTCCTGGATCAGGAGACAAACCCATGTCTCCTGCACTGACAGGCAGATTCTTTACCACTGAGCCACCAGGAAGCCCCATTTTAAATAGAATTTGTTTCATTATGCCTAGCAGTTCTAGGTAATTGAAACAGTACATATATTTTCTGAAGACATTCTTCCGACTAAAGATAAAGTTAAGTGGAGAAAAGTGTTGCATAATTTTTTATACTCTCTTCCCAGGCCAGATGGGCAAAGGTAGGAAACTGTCTCCTGCTTTGGAGCATTGAAACTTACCCAGATTGGGGTTGAGAGAGGGCCTGAGATACATGTTGCTTGATCTTTATCTTCTGGAGTTCATGTTATAAAAACAAAGAGTATATTGAAAATATGAATGTTCTTCTCCCTTATACATTACCCTGCCATCTCTCCCACCATCCCTCAGTATTTCTCTAGGAGCAGTGGTTTCTGAATATAGTTGTTTCATGCACAGGGAACATTTAATAAGACATAACCAAACAAAAACACATACATGTTGGGAGAAATGGGGAAATCGTGTGATTAAGAACATTTAAAAAACCACAATACAGTATCATTATTGTATCCTAAAAGAAAATACATCAAGGTAAGAAGGAACATCCTGGCTGAGGGTGTGGCAACCCACTCTGGTAGTCTTGCCTGGAGAATCCCACAGTCAGAGGAGCCTGGCAGGCTATAATCCGTGAGTTGCAAAGAGTTGGACATGACTGAGAGACTAAGCACAGCACAGCACAGCACAACACAGCACAGAAGGAACATAATCTCAATACAGTCAAATTTAAGTTAAATTAATTTAATGGAAAATTGACTGTATTGCTCTCATTTTTCTTATTTTCTTCCAGATTGTTGAAATTGTCTTTACAGACTAGTGATTTGTAATCACTACTCAGAGGATAAAGTATAAAGTTCATTTCATATAGCTTATACTTTTGTTCCATATTTTTATTTTTTCCTACTTAGAACTTACATTCAAATCCTTTAAGAAAGCCTAGATAATAACTTTGCTTCTTCCATGTTGAAGAAAGCTTCCAAATGAGGTGTAACGTGGAATGTTAACTTTTTTGCTTACATTTTGTTATCTTCTTTTGATTATTTTTCTTCATTTTGTCATAAAAAATACTTTATCTCATTCTCATAAAACCTACTTGAGGTGGCTTTAGCATAGATTGTAATAAAATTAAATAAAAAGAAGAGGAAATTGAGAGAAGAGGAAAATAAAAATAAGAAAATAATATTAGAACACAAAAGTGCTGAAAGTCCTGTGTAAATTTTGGAGGTGAGCCTCATATGTGAATCTAGGATTGCTACAGTCAAAAGAAAGAGGGAGGCAGATAAATAAATGATCTATTCTGTATTAACCAATTACTGCAGAACTTAGTTGCTTAAAATACCAGGAATTTATTATCCCTGAGTTCAGGAAACTAGGAGGAGTGTAGCTGGGTGGTTTTGGCTCAGGGTCTCTCATAAGGCTAAATTAAGATATCAGCTGGGGCTGCACTTGTTTGAAGGGGGGCTTGATGGGGACTGCAAGATCCATTTCCAAGATAGCTTATCACGTGGCTGTTGGCTAAGGCTGATGGTCTTGGTTCCTGAATGTTGGTTCAGTTCAGTTCAGTTCAGTTCAGTCGCTCAGTTGTGTCCGACTCTTTGCAACCCCATGAATTGCAGCACGCCAGGCCTCCCTGTCCATCACCAACTCCCAGAGTTCACTCAGACTCATGTCCATCGAGTCAGTGATGCCATCCAGCCATCTCATCCTCTGTCGTCCCCTTCTCCTCCTGCCCCCAATCCCTCCCAGCATCAGAGTCTTTTCCAATGAGTCAACTCTTCGCATGAGCTGGCCAAAGTACTGGAGTTTCAGTTTAGCATCATTCCTTCCAAAGAAATCCCAGGGCTGATCTCCTTCAGAATGGACTGTTTGGATCTCCTTGCAGTCCAAGGCACTCTCAAGAGTCTTCTCCAACATCACAGTTCAAACGCATCAATTCTTCGGCGCTCAGCCTTCTTCACAGTCCAACTCTCACATCCATACATGACTACTGGAAAAGCCATAACCTTGACTAGATGGACCTCTGTTGCCAAAGTAGTGTCTCTGCTTTTGAATATGCTATCTAGGTTGGTCATAACTTTCCTTCCAAGGAGTAAGCGTCTTTTAATTTTATGGCTGCAGTCACCATCTGCAGTGATTCTGGAGCCCCCAAAAAATAAAGTCTGACACTGTTTCCACTGTTTCCCCATCTATTTGCCATGAAGTGATGGGACCAGATGCCATGATCTTCGTTTTCTGAATGTTGAGCTTTAAGCCAACTTTTTCACTCTCCTCTTTCACTTTCATCAAGAGGCTTTTTAGTTCCTCTTCACTTTCTGCCATAAGGGTGGTATCATCTGCATATCTGAGGTGATTGATATTTCTGCCTGCAATCTTGATTCCAGCTTGTGCTTCTTCCAGCTCAGTGTTTCTCATGATGTACTCTGAATGTTGGCAGATGGTATTAACTTTTCATCATGTCTCTCCACAGGGCTGCCTGGGTGTCCTTATAACATGGCAGCTGGATTTCTCAGTGTGAGTGATTTAAGAGAGGAGGTGAGAGAGGACTGTTGTTTAATCTATCCAGGCTATGATATTTTATTATAGCAACCTGGGCTGTTTGATACCCCTTAATGTAAACTGATGGCTAAAAACCAAAATATCAGTAAGTGAAAGCACTGACATGAGAAATCTACAGACTCCATCAAAATTGAAACTGTTCAGATGTACCAGCGGAGAAGGCAATGGCACCCCACTCCAGTACTCTTGCCTGGAAAATCCCATGGGCGGAGGAGCCTGGTGGGCTGCAGTCCGTGGGGTCGCGAAGAGTCAGACATGACTGAGTGACTTCACTTTCACTTTTCACTTTCATGCATTGGAGAAGGAAATGGCAACCCACTCCAGTGTTCTTGCCTGGAGAATCCCAGGGACGGGAGCCTGGTGGGCTGCCGTCTCTGAGGTCGCACAGAGTCGGACACGACTGAAGCGACTTAGCAGCAGCAGCAGCAGCAGCAGATGTACCAGCATAATACAAGGATAATCTCAGGGAAATTGGAGTGATGCTTCTCAAACTGAGTTAATTCTATTTCTGAGTATATATATATATATATATATATATATATATATATCAGTGAACTATAGATACTTAAAACTAAAGAATTAACATGTCCCATCTTTCTTAAGCAGTAAATTCATGTGAAGATTTCGGAAGGAAATTGTGGATATTTTTTATTGAAACGCTTTATCACAGAAGTCCACAAGAAAAATCCATAGTTATTTTGTGTTGTGTCTTATGTCTTTTACCAGTTTTATGCTTTACATAGGTTTAATTTTTTATGTTTTAATATTTTTATATACTGGTAATTACTGGAGAATTTGAACTTTTGTATCATTAAGGAAACCTTGTCTATTTGCCCCCTCCTAATTGTGTACATTTTTGCTGTAAACCCAATTCCTCTCTATCATCCATACCCTGCCCCCTAGATCTAGACCATGTGATTTCTCAGTCAGCCTGCAGATGTTCATACATATACTATTTTGAAAAGGTGGCCCCTTTTCAAACCCCTGCATGCATTTGTTTGTGTATTTGTTTATTAATGTACATTTAATTATAGAAAAAAATTTCTCACAAGTCAGCTCAACTTTCTAATGTAATTTCCCATAATTAAATCTTTTGTTTATAAATATGAAACTTTAGTTTTACTTTCCATGGCAGTGAGTTCCCTTGTAATATAAATATACCTGACATTATGCTTTAAAAATTACTCTAGTGCCTCTCTTTTTCTTGATAAAAATGTAATATTATACCTTTAAAATAGTATTTTTATTTTTATTATTATTATTTTTTTAAATAGTATTTTTAATTAGGGCCACCCATTGGAACTGGCAAAAGAAAATTTGATGTATAAGCTAAAACTTATGAATATGTAAATTATTCTCACTCAAAGAAAATAACTGAACTGATCAAAGGTTATGAGTAAGTGGCATTGTCCCTGAAGACCACCTCATTGGCAGAAAATAAGAACATTACTGTAATCATAGTAGTAAGAGTCAGCAGTAATCAAAAACTGTAGAATGTACTCAGATGCTAGCTTATGCATGCTAGCAAATTAACCTCAAAATCTTAGTGGCTTAACAGTACTGTGGCTGTTTTTCACTTGATCAGTCAATTGTGGGTCCACTGACTTTCCTGGGTAGCTCTGTCCCAAACAGGGACTCAAGAATCTAGATTACTTCTGTATTGTGACTGTTCTCTCAAAACCTGGCTTCTATATTGGAGGATCACATACTGGCTCTTAAAAGCTTTGAGTTAGAAATGACACACATTATTTTCTTTTCCAGCCCAAGGTCAGTCACAAGGGCTCATTTAACTGCAAGTGTCTAAGGAAATGTGGAGTAGCACATGCTTATTTGGTGAGCAGTATAGGACCTTGTACTGCTTCTTCTTCAAGCATAAGCCTTATTTTTAGGAAGGTGCAAAACACTTTGAACCTTAGTGTGACTTAGGGGGATAAAGTTAGAGTAACTACACAAAATAATCCATCTTTTAGTGGTTTTTAGAAAAAAAAAAACCCACACAAATTGTAAAGAAAAATCACTAAAAATTGTAAACAAAGATGAAATAATTAAAGCTACCTTGGAATTAATTTCACAATTCTTATGGACAATGGTGCTATAGAATAGGAGAAAGTTTGATGATGCTCTGGTACTGTAGATTCTGCTAAAATATGTTTTGCTTCAAAAATTGGTATCCAAGCTGAAACAATTGAACTTTTAAAAATAAACTGAAGGACACCTTTTTATATGCTCAAAACTTGTACTCAAACATGTTGAAGACAAACATTGATCTAACCTCTCATTGATTTTTGTTTACAATGTTTGTGAATTCATGTTTATCTGCAAAGTAGAAACAAAAATATTTTCAACAAGATGATGAGTTTTTAGTGAACAGAATAGCCAACTGAAAAGATTAATAAATGTGGTGAAATCTTTCACATGTAAAGTTGGAAGGTGCTTATTTTCTGAATTTATTAGTTAATACTGCAGCATTTATTGAAAGCATTTCACCTGAAAAAAAATTGCCTTTTTGCCTAGTATGTTTAATAGGATGGTAAAAATGATCACTTGTGAATGTTTTTACTGAAAAAAAATACTATAAAATGCTTAGGCATAAACCTACCTAATGAAGTAAAAGACATGTTTGTAGTCAGAAAACTATGATGCTGATGGAAGAAATTGAAGACAACACAAACAGATGGAAAGATATACTGTGTCCATGGACTGGAAGAATTAATATTGTTAAAATGACAACACTACCCCATGCAATCTACAGATTTAATGCAATCTTTATCATGAGATTCGCCAGGCGAGAATACTGGAGTGGGTTGCCATGCCCAGAGGATTTTCCCCACTCAGGGATCAAACCCATGTCTCCTGCATTGCAGACAGATTCTTCACTGCTGAGCCACTGGAGAAGCTCAAAGTATGTATGCATAAACAGAAAATTAATTCAGAAAAACTGTTAGTTGTCTACCTAGGCATGATGAGTTATTCTCCTCAAAGGGCCTGCATGCACTAGCTTTGGGTGATTGCTAAGCAACCATTGTATTTATTAAGTCATTTCTAGAAAATAGTCAATTTGGTTTGTCCTTGGTAGTATTGGATGGTGTGTTTCAGCCAAAGAAACTTCCTTAATTTCCTGCAGTATTTGCCTACTACTGGGGTACATCAAACAACAGTTAGAACTGGACATGGAACAACAGACTGGTTCCAAATAGGAAAAGGAGTACGTCAAGGCTGTATATTGTCACCCTGCTTACTTAACTTCTATGCAGAGTACATCATGAGAAACGCTGGGCTGGAAGAAGCACAAGCTGGAATCAAGATTGCAGGCAGAAATATCAATCACCTCAGATATGCAGATGATACCACCCTTATGGCAGAAAGTGAAGAGGAACTAAAAAGCCTCTTGATGAAGTGAAAGAGGAGAGTGAAAAAGTTGGCTTAAAGCTCAACATTCAGAAAACGAAGATCATGGCATCTGGTCCCGTCACTTCATGGCAAACAGATGGGGAAACAGTGGAAACAGTGTCAGACTTTATTTTTTGGGGCTCCAAAATCACTGCAGATGGTGACTGCAGCCATGAAATTAAAACACGCTTACGACTTGGAAGGAAAGTTATGACCAATCTAGACAGCATATTGAAAAGCAGAGACATTACTTTGGCAACAGAGGTCCATCTAGTCAAGGTTATGGCTTTTCCAGCAGTCATGTATGGATGTGAGAGTTGGACTGTGAGGAAGGCTGAGCGCCAAAGAATTGATGCGTTTGAACTGTGGTGTTGGAGAAGACTCTTGAGAGTCCTTTGGACTGCAAGGAGATCCAACCAGTCCATTCTAAAGGAGATCAGTCCTGGGATTTCTTTGGAAGGAATGATGCTAAAGCTGAAACTCCAGTACTTTGGCCACCTCATGTGAAGAGTTGACTCACTGGAAAAGACTCTGATGCTGGGAGGGATTGGGGGCAGGAGGAGAAGGGGACGACAGAGGATGAGATGGCTGGATGGCATCATTGACTCAATGGATGTGAGTTTGAGTGAACTCTGGGAGTTGGTGATGGACAGGGAGGTCTGGCGTGCTGCAATTCATGGGGTTGCAAAGAGTCGGACACGACTGAGCAAGTGAAGTGAACTTAGGGTACATCTTGCTATAAACAGGTCTCTTTGATATTTTAATTACTGTAAGTCCCCTACATATGAACAAGTTCCATTCTGAGAGCAAGTTTGTAAGTCCAACAAAGTTAGCCTAGGTACCCAAAGAACACGGTCAGCTATATAGTAGTGTACTGTAATAGGTTTATAATACTTTTCTAATAGTACATAAAAATAAACAAACACAAAGAATAAAGAAAACATTTTAAATCTTACAGTACAGTACCTTGAAAAGTAAGATAGTACACTATAATAGCAGCTATACAGGGCCTGGCATCCAGTGAACAGACAAAAAGAGTTACTGACTAGAGGAGGGAGAGGAGGTGGGAGACAGAAGAGCTGAAAGATCCTCAGCAATAGGAAATGGAGCACAAGCTACAATTTCACCCAAACCTGAGGTTCATGGAACCCATGTTGGCATCTTTGAAAGCTCTCAACTGGAAGGCTCATATATAGGGGACTTACTGTAATGCTTAAAAAGTAAGCACATAATGTAAATGTACTTAATGGCACTGAACTAAACACTTAAAAATGGTCAAAATTTATTTTACGAATATTTTACCCCCAAATGGTCCTATGGAAAAATTTACAAGTTAATGGAATTTTAATATTAATACTTGGCTCAGCTCATCTCTCAATGTCAACCCTGAATGTGCTGAGGTTGACTATGAGAGGATGTGACATTATAGCCTTAGCCAATCTCTTCCTAGTCTTTCCTGTCATGCAGGTGAGGTTGAGGGTGGGGTGGGGAGTGGTGGTGTGCCAGAGAAGGTCTCTATCTCGCCAATTCTGCTGTTGCGTAGAGGGCAAGTCTGCGTGTATGTTTTCTTGTGTGATTGGAGACCTGAGCTGGCCGCCGAGCGCTATTTTTCCTTCATCCTGGAGAAAGGAGCAGTTTAAAGGTTCTGTCGCAGCAGGTGGGACGATCCTGGACATTCTGGCAGCTCCCCTCTGCCACTCTTAGCAGGCAATCAGCGGACGAGGGCAGGGCTGGAATGAAAAAGGGTTTGGATCTCAGTGACTGGAGATGAAAGTTGCGAAAACTCTGCCCAGCTTTCTGCTCTGGATCAACTTTCCAGGTTATAGGATGAACAAACTCTTAAGGCTGGCGGTGGTGCGTCCTCCCTGTGACTCGTGCCTTTGTTCCTCACGCCTGCTCAGAGCCGCTGCGCTCACAGTCCCCGCACCTGCCGGGTGCGCACCCCACCCTCCCAGCGTGCTGGAGCCTCCGCCGCTGCCGCGGGCCCTGCTCCACCAAGCACATGCGCACTGGCGACGCCGGGCCGGCGCCTTCAGTCTCCTCCTCCGCCGCCTGCCGATTCCGCAGTCACTTCCTGCAGCTGTTTCCCTGTGGGTCCGTTTGGACTGACTTTTGACAGTCAGCCTTCAGCTGTGGAGGGGGATCTGCCGGGCCAGCCGAGAAAGTTGCGCGGAGGGAGGCGGAGTAGAATCGGGCCGAGCCGGGCGTGGAGGACGGACGGCGGCGGGCGTCCGGGGCAGGCGCGGCGCCCAGACTCCCGGCGCGTCCCGGGGGTTCCGGTAAGTGCGGGCGATCGCGAGCCTCGGGGCATTTAGGACGAGCACCGGAGCGACCAGGCTAGCAGTTCCTTTCCGGTGCGGTCTTTCCACCTGCCCTCCACGTGACCAGCTTGCAGTGCTTTTATTTATTTGTTTGTTTTTAAAGCATTTCACGTGTACTGTTTGGATCCTCTAGGCGTGCGGCTGCCTTGGCCCTAGCTCTTGCCCCCGCCCCGTGGGAGACCCGGGATTCCATCTTTCGTGATGGCATCCTCACGGGATTGAGGTGCGTGCGTGCGTGTTTGTGTATGTGTGTGTGTGTGTGTGTGCGTGTATGTGTGTGTGTATGTATGTGTATGTGAGTGCGCTCTCTTATGTATGCATGCACGTTTTAGAAATTTAAGATATATGTGGGCGATGCTGAAGTATATGTAGCTGTGATTCAAATACGTGAAAGGTTTCCTAGGATTCGGACCCGTCATAACTGAGACTGGAGAACATTCACCAGTTCACCAAGGCCTCTTCTTCCCAGGTTCTTGCGTTCTTTTGGGTCTTCCTTCTGTGATATACCTTACAACTGATTATTGTTCTGTTTTCCTTTCTCATTCCTTCTCGCTGTGTTCTGATGACCTTTGAATAATACTCACCGTCTTTCCCTCATTTTCGGAATCCCCAGTTACAGACTTCCTTAGTTTCCTGAGATGCTAGTAAAACCTGTTCCCTTATTGTGTTTTCTTTCCTCCGAAGATTTCTCCAAATGAGAAAGTGGTTGTCTTTAATGCAGTATGTGAAGAGTAGGCCCCAGTTCGATCATGAAAACTATGCTACACGATCATTCCTTTTCTTTAAACAGGGTAGACTGAGAAGCTTTGGTTTTCTTTATTGTCCCCTCAACCCCTTCCATACCAGGACATTAACCACCATAAATCCTTCATTTATGCTACTTCAAGCATCAAATTGAATGGCTTTTATGATCTGAGGAATATTTTATTTACATCAGGCATCAAGTTAGTTTCTTTTAATCTAATGCAATAGTTGAACAGACTTGAGTCCTATATGCTTTGAACCTCTTTATATTCCACCATATCTGCTTTCACTGAAGGCTTCGTTTTTAGATTTTTATTTTATGCTAGTTTTTTTTTTTTTTTTTGCAAGTATAGTAATACCTGATGTAATTGTCTTGCATAGATACTTTTGGGGGAGTTGACATCATTTTGATTGTTAAATATTACAAGAAAGAATTTTGGACTATCTAGCTATTCTGTAAACATTAAAAGGTAAAATGTGATAATGGGTAAGTCTGTACTGTATGAGAATTTTTTCTTCAATTCAAGAGATTTTATCAGGCCTTTATTTTGATGGAAGCCTGTAGCTGGGGGAGACACATGCTGGTATTTCCTCAAGTGGGAGTGAACTTTTATAAAACAAGTCCAGACATGTCTAGGCCATTGGTAACATTTGATTTTCTCTTTATATTGCTTATTTCCTTTATCCAGATGTTCTAACATCCTCCTTCACCATTTCTCTCTGAGCTGGCAGCTTGTCATTGGCACTTTGGTATCCTTTTGTTTCTGTACAGGTGGTATATGTAGTCTTTTAATATTACTAATTGTCATGATTAGGTAAACTTTTTAAAAAGTGGTCTTTGTCCCCATAGTTTTCTTTTTTAAAATATCCGTATTTGCCTTTGCTTTCTGAATGTCTTCACTTGGTTTAATTGAGAGGAATAATGTGATTATAAGAACCTGACTTTTTAAATGTTCTAAATCTGTACTGCTTTTTAAAAAATATTCTCAGAGGTATGGACAACATACTTATGCTTGAGAATAAAATAACATTATTGTTTTTCTAAATATTATGCTTAATGAGAAATATTGTTGAGTACTATGACTAATGATGTATGTACTTTGCTATTTAGTACATTGTTTTCCCATTGCACTGATAACCTCTCCTGCTCTAAGAGCCTGAATTTAGTACAAAAACTGTTATTTGGTTGCAATTTACAGGTGTAGATACTTATTAAATGTGGTAAAAGAGACTTAACTTTTCAAAATTGTTCTTGGTTGATTTTAGTAAATCTATTATTGTAAAAAACCTATACTTTTCTATTGCAGATGGAAAATTTTGGCACTTAAAATAGCTATATTTTATTGACCAAAAAGAGGTTTTAATAGTATTGAAAGTGGAAGGAATAGAGGATTTTGAGATAAGGATTTTAATTTGGGTTAATTAGAATCGTGGGAACTCAAAGCACATAGTGTGGTTCATTTTGAGATACTCAGGGTTAGGGGCTTCCCTCATAGCTCAGTTGGTAAAGAAATCACCTGCAATTCAGGAGACCCCATTTCGATTCCTGGATCAGGAAAATCCGCTGGAGAAGGGATAGGTACACACTCCAGTATTCTTGGGCTTCACTTGTGGCTCAGCTGGTAGAGAATCCACCTGCAGTGCAGGAGACCTGGGTTTGATTCCTGGGTTGGGAAGATTCCCTGGAGAAGGGGAAGGCTACCCACTCCGCTATTCTGGCCTGGAAAATTACCTGCATCAAATAGTGCATGAAGTAAGCATCCAGTGGGGTACTGGGTCATACTGCCAGGGCCCCAGTATAATTCTAGTTCCTCAGTCTTTTCAACTATTTGCTTTCCCATATAGTCTCTATTGTTTCCCTCAGAAAAGACCCAATATGTTCCAGTCCCACTTCAGTTTTACCCGTTTCTCCTGCCTCTGACCCAGATGGCAACTTCTAATCTTGAGTATCTCAAAATGAACCACACTGTGTGCTTTGAGTTTCCACGATTCCAACTAACCCAAATTAAAATCCTTATCTCAAAATTTACCTCTAGAGAGAGAAAGAAAATACTCTGATTTTATAGGAGACTAATGAATACAATCTAAGGCTACATGAGGTGGGGTCTTCAGCTTGAGGCTGTGGGGCACAGGCATGTAATATGAATAGAAGCAGCAGGCTGAGTGGGCACTTGAGGTGGCCTAGAGAAGACAAGCTTGGGTACCCAGGACAGTGCCTCTCAATACTAACTAGCTATTCTTGCCCAGGTAGGACTATGGTCCAAGTGTTGTCAGAGCCCCCTTTTATCAAGAGGAGCCACAAATCTTTTGATTTTGAAATGTTGACAACCAATTCAATTTAAAAATGAAAGCAAAATGAAACACTGTATATTCCAAACAGAGCACATCTGTGGCTGCATGTGGCCTTCAGGTTGTTTGTTTGCAACCTCCACTTTGAAGATTCCTTGGATCAATTATTTTGGTGTTACTAGTTGGCTTCCCTGGAGAAGGCAATGGCACCCCACTCCAGTACTCTTGCCTGGAAAACCCCATGGACGGAGGAGCCTGGAAGGCGGCAGTCCATGGGGTTGCTGAGGGTCGGACATGACTGAGCGACTTCACTTTCACTTTTCATTTTCATGCATTGGGGAAGGAATTGGCAACCCACTCCAGTGTTCTCACCTGGAGAATCCCAGGGACAGGGGAGCCTGGTGGGCTGCCGCCTATGGGGTCGCAAAGAGTCGAACACGACTGAAGAGACTTAGCAGCAACAGCAGCAGCAGTTGGCTTCCCTGGTGGCTCAGAGGTTAAAGCATCTGCCTGCAAGGCGGGAGACCTGGATTCGATCCCTGGGTCGGGAAGATCCCCTGGAGAAGGAAGTGGCAGCCCACTCCAGTATTCTTGCCTGGAGAAGCCCATGGACGGAGGAGCCTGGTAGGTTACAGTCCACGGGGTCGCAAAGAGTCGGACACGACTGAGCGACTTCACTTTCACTTTTCACTAGTTGATCCGAAGGTACATGTTTATTTATTTTTGTCACATTTAGTGACTCAACAGTTTTTCCAAGATATCAGAGTATATGTCTAATATTAGCTATTAGATATATAGAGTTCTTGGATAGTTAAGCTAGTTCTAGACATGTTTGCAGTAGTTTGAGCAGTGACACTCTTGATTTCACTGTTTTTGATATTATTTGGATGGAAAGACTAGTTTGCATGAAAAGGGGATATTTGCTAAGGTTCTCTGCTGGTGGTGTTTTTTTTTTTTTTTTTGACTATGTATGATTATCATCAAGAGTGTTTTAAGTGTGCCTGAGGGAAGGGGTCTGGACTGGGTGACCTTTGATGTTCATGTCAGTCATGTGACTTTTAGATTTAATTAGCCATGGATGCAATGCTATTAATGTTCATGGGCCAGAGGGACTGCAGTTGGAGCTGTGCCAGGCACAATCAAGCCAAATCCATAAAGCTCTTCTCAGTGGAAGAGCATTGTGTCAATGTGGATTAACAGATGGGGGAAATGTGCCGAATGAGGGAAAAGAAAGGGAGTCTCAAAGATGGTTTGGAGAAGTAGAGGAAGGAACCTATGATGTGGTTATTTACATGTCATATTGCTGATGACACATTTTAAGTTTTTTTTTCCAATATTTGCTGTTGATTCAGATTTGAAGACCCGACTTCTCCTCATCCTTTGGATGATGCCCAAGGCTTTTCTACCCAATGATCCTCTTGCAACACGCCGGGCTTCCTCCGCCTAAGCGGCCCTCATCCTCTCCTCCTATGTCAGTGGCCGCCAGGTCTACAGGAGCCTTGCAGCTTCCACCGCAGAAACCTTTTGGGCAGGAGGCTTCCTTGCCTTTGGCTGGGGAAGAAGAGCCACCTAAGGGAGGGGAACCAGACAGTGCCCTGGAGGAGCTATGTAAGCCCCTGTACTGCAAGCTCTGCAATGTCACCTTGAACTCAGCGCAGCAAGCCCAGGCTCATTATCAGGTAAGGGAAGAAAAGAAAAATCAAGCATCTGGTGGGAGAACATTTCAGGGCTTTGCTCAATTCACAGGTGTCTCTGAAATGACCATTTGTGCCTGGAATAATAAGATGGCTAAGTATTTGTTTGGCTAAAAGCACAGTGTTGCTGCTTTAAAAGAAAACATCACTTTTCTTGGAATGAGATTTCTTTCAACTTCCTACACTTAGCTGTGTGGCATCAGTTTATCTGGGGTTTTGTGTGCGTGTGTGCTCAGCTGCTTCAGTCACGTCTGACTCTTTGTGACCCTATGGACTGTAGCCCTCCGGGGTTCTCTGTCCAGGGGATTTTCCAGGCAAGAATACCAGGGTGAGTAGCCGTTCCTTTCTCCAGGGCATCTTCCTAACCCAGGGATGGAACCCACATCTTTCACATTGCCTGCATTGGCAGACAGGTTCCTTACCACTGGTGCCACCTGGGAAGCCATCTGTTGTTTTAGGCAAATAAAATCACTTGTGCATGTTTGAACCTGTGGTCCTAAGGAGATCAGGTGTTTGAAGTATCGTGTACCATACTCAATTCAGTGTCAAAGTTGTCTGAAAGAATTAGTTTTATAAATATTCTCTTCCAGCTAATGCAGTTTGTATCAGTTCAGAATATTCTTTGTCTATGAATCTTTAGCTTTTCCTTTTGACCTCTGTCATTGCTAAGGAAAACACAGGTATGTTTCTTGATTGTTTTGTGTATATAAAATTATATCCTCTTTTTTTTTGAGAAAAGAGATCCAAGAAGCTATTGAGGCCAAATACCATTGCATGAAAATATGTTTTCTGGGTCATCATTGATTTGACTCTTTATTCTCTACATGAATATCTGAAACAATAGGACGATATGTTAGAAGGCTGACTGTTAGGAAGATGTTTCTCCTGTTGTGCCTCTGTAACTTCCTTCAAGTTTTCATTTACTCTGGGTGTAAGTCTTTGCTGTTTTGTTTAGGGTTGATCTTCAAGGTGGCTAATTGCATCACTTTGTGATTGTACATCAGAGACATTTTAATGGTGAATTGCTTTCTTTGGGATTTAGGGGAAGACATGTTACTTTTATGGAGTTCCTGTTGTTTGGCTTTAATTGGCCCTCCAACGCAAAGAGTTAATTATATCATCCAGATCTTGGCAAGTGTGGCTGTTGGTCATTGACCAGTGTGTTAGTCGCTCTGTCGTGTCTTACTCTTTGATCATTATTGGTTCATAAAAGCCTCTTCTGGATTTATTTTTTTACATTTCTTTCTTTGTCCCCATCCCCTACTCTCATTCCCTCTGTGTATCACTTCCCATGACAATGGTTTGACACGGGTTCTTTTGCCTGTTGTACTTTTCGGTTGTGGTCTGTTAGGATGATCCATGTCAAATTCAACACACAGTGCTATCAATAGCTTTTGTCTTCATTTGTTTCTGTGGAATGTTTGGTTTTATGGTCTACGACTCATGAAAATCAAGCCTGGTTTCTAAAGTTTTGATTTTTAGCTGTTTAAACCATTAACTTGGGAGCAATTTAATTGTGTGTCATATACACATGTAAGTACCATTTACAGAAAAGTTGTTTACTTTTATGAGGGAAAACTCTTGGGCAATATGTAATTTAAATATATGTGCATGGACTGTACATACATCTCCTGCCTTTTTCCTTCCTAATATCTCTTTGTGACAGTGATGGATGCTTCTGGTTATTCATAGAGAGAGTTCAATTTGAGCAGAGTCATTGGATTATAAGGCTTAAACTAGGTAAGAAAGATAACCAGAATTTATTTAGGTTTTTTCTTTTCTTCTACACTTGTTTGTATGTGTGTGCTGAACTTTTTAGCTGATGAGTAAAATATACTTAATTTCATCTTCCTCAGTGATACAGTGCATATATGAATTAAAAATATAAGAAAATGGAATTAAATTTTAGATAATCAGAATTTTTAAGTGGAAAAGTTGGAGAAGGACAGCCTGTTCTAGAAACAATTTAAGCAGCCAAGAACTGAGGAAAAGTAGAGTAGAGAAGAAGCAAACTGGTATCTAGAGAGTGGAACAATAGAAAACTAAAAGTTTGAGTGTAATAAAAGCCAGTTCTTAAGAGCTCAGAAGCAAAGATTTGAATGAAACCAGTGTTACTGGTAATTCTTAGGGGAAGAAGTTTTCTTCCTCTAAGAAACAAAGCAAGCAGTTCATGTATAAAAGTACAGAGCAGTTTCATTAGGATAGCATAGAAGAAAGCTAATCCAGAACTGAAATCTGGATTTCAACCTGCGAGAAATGTCAGCATGTGAAAGTGTGGATCAAAGAGTAGATCAGAATAATAAATAAGCAGAGTGTGAACACAACATATGTGGGTGCACCAATATAGAAAAAAAGCATAGAAATGTTATCCTGAAAGATACATCGAAGACTATACCAAGGGTACACGAATAGGCTGTGATTTAGGAAGTCTTCTAGAGACAAGGGTAAGACTAATGAGTAAGGCTTACTGAGGACCAGAAATAGGCAGAATGGCAATGATTATAGATTGATACAGCAAGGTGGCTGATGAGATGATGGAAATAAAATTTTATTTCAACTCTAAAACATGCTTTGTAATTTTTTGATACTGACCGATACCAAGACAAGACCACAGATTCATTATTTTGATTATGTGTGAGATAAAAGGGATCAGTGGTAGCCTATTTATAAGCTAGAAACACATTCATGTAAGGTCATAAATCACAGTTGATTACATTACTCAGAACGTTTTAGTCAGTTGATGGCATTGTTGAAATCTCAAAGTTTCAGGTTGCCCAGGGTATTGTAAACAGCCTTCAGTCTGGTTTGTGTGGTGTTTCGGTAGAGACTGCCCATATCATGCTCCAGTAATCCAGGACACACAATGGAAACTGCTCAACAAATACTTCCCTTTAAGCTCACTGAGATTTTCCCCTGCCATCCTCGTGTTCCTAAACTGGGGCTGCCTTAGTGATGACCCTTGCATATCCAGTGGTCATCACAGATTTAGTTCTATTCCCAGGACTTTTTAACCCAGTCAGCTTGCTTCAAAATACCCTTTGCTATTGTTTCATTTTTAATGATGGTACATATTTTTGTGGTCTCAAAATGATGACTTTAGTTATAATTTAAAGTCAAACCTTTGGAGGAAAAATATGTATTCATTTTATTAAAATCTGTCTGTAGGCTTCAGGTTACTTAGGGTAAGCCAGACATGGAGTAACATAATACTGTTTCAGCAGCATAATTGCCCAGAGGAAGAATCACTTTAGGATAGAAGGTCATTAATAGAAATTTAAAAAGCAAAAAGCATTGGATAAATTTTGCTAAGGCCTCTATATTTTGAATTAACGTCAACCATTTTTCCCTGTTAATTCATGTAACTCGTTTGAAAAAGAACTGGTTATTCAAGGTACATTTTAAAAATCTGTCAACAACATAGATTTCTATTTGTAATATTTAGTAGCCAAACAACAACCTACCATAGTAAGTAGATTAATTTGAAAAACACAGAACACAGGGGAAAAAAGTAGTTCTAGAATTGAAATACAGAAGATAGTGACCTTAATTCATAATTCAGAGGATACAGCTGATGTTATCCCCAAATTTAAAGTACTGATTTTGGCACATACATTTTTACGTTGATCACCCAGCTTTGGATGATGCCAGCTTTGGATGGCATAATCTCTAATGTCAGCTAATTTTTAAGGCCCCCCCCCCCCCGCCGCCAAGTTTCCCATATGATTGTTTTCCAGTTGAACTTGCAGTGTACTGAGAGTGGTCAAAAACTTTGTTGGTAGACAGAAGCTCTCTGTGACCCTGTTAGCTGGATCTCACCACCTTTCTGCTTCCCTGTCTCATCTTGCCTACCTCTTGCACGCTTAGTCATTCAGTCATGTCTGACTCTTTGTGACAAAGGGCAGGCAGATTCTTGACTGCTGAGCCACCAGGGAAGCCCCCTCCCTACCTGGTTTCTTTGCATTTCACAATAGATATCCTTTCTTCTCTACAAGGCTGATTCCTCACCCTGTACTCTGGATTTCATCACCTATCATCCCCTCTTCACCTCAATCAGATTAAAAATATGCTCAGGTTTTTTCCCCCATGTCAATAAAAATAGCAACAACAACCTTCCCTTTCCTTTTAATTCCTCTGTTAGCAATCTTTCTTTTCTTCTGTCCTTAGAGTTCTGCTGGATATACTTTGTAAGTTTTCATTTCCTGACCCACCATACTCTGGTTTCCATTCCTGTGTTCTAGTGAAATGGTCCTTTTCAAGGCTATCTGTGACATTAGAGGTGAAATCTATCTCCTTCTCACTTAGCCTCTTTGTAGCATTTGCACTGGTAACAGCTTACCCCTTAAAACATTCGAAGATATTTTTCTCAAAATAATGCCTGTAGAATAAAAGATTTATAATGAAAAGCAGTAATCACCTGTTCTCACTTCCACAGGTATGCCCTATCTTTTCTTCTCTATTCTTTCTGCCTCCCATCGTGGGTTGGCTCTAGTTTTATTTTGACAACATCAAGTTTTATAACATTTTTGTTTATTCTATAATCAGATTAACTTTCCTATGCTTGATACTTGCAAGTTGACTCAAATGTTAAAAATTGATATTTAGCTTTTGTATCATTAGTAGGGAAATGTTGTTCAGTGCAAAGCTATTTCTTTCTTTCTGTTTCCAATGTTGTGGTTCTATACCACTTAAAGAGATGTTCAAATGGATGGCTCTTTCTTGAAAGTCACCAGTTCCTCAAAATCGTTCCCTTTTAGTTTCCTTCAGATGTGTATTATAACTTTGAAATAGCTTTTTGTTTTTCCTTGAGTTTCTCACACTTTCTTAAAAAAAATAGAAGATTCTTATGCCTTAAAAAAATCTGCTGCTGCTGCTGCTGCTAAGTCGCTTCAGTCGTGTCCGACTCTGTGCGACCCCACAGATGGCCTCCTACCAGGCTCCCCCATCCCTGGGATTCTCCAGGCAAGAACACTGGAGTGCGTTGCCATTTCCTTCTCCAATGCATGAAAGTGAAAAGTGAAAGTGAAGTCGCTTAGTCATGTCTGACTCTTAGTGACCTCATGGACTGCAGCCTACCAGGCTCCTCTGTCCATGGGATTTTCCAGCCAAGAGTACTGGAGTGGGGTGCCATTGCCTTCTCTGTGAAAAAATCTACTAGCTTCTTAATCTTTCTTTTTATTGTTTATAATCCATTTCACTTATCTTCATGAAACCCACTGATTTCTTGTTCTAATTTGAACCAGATACTTTACATTTGGATCATGACTTCATTGTATATCTTTTTCTGTTTCCAGTAGTTTTTCATTGCTTTCATTTTCCCCCTTCTTTTTCTTACATGATATATCTTTATCATATCCTCATTTTCCCCTCCAAACTCTTGATCACTCTATATATTGTGTGGAATCCCCTTTTTGCCCCCAGATCCTTCTGTCTTCTTGCTCCATTCTCAACTGGTTGCCTTCTGAGTTTGCAGCACAGCTGTTAGTTTTGAATTTCTCTTCATTGCTCTATGGCTTGCTTTTGCTACTGCTGCTGCTAAGTCGCTTCAGTTGTGTCTGACTCTGTGCGACCCCATAAATGGCAGCCCACCAGGCTCCGCCGTCCCTGGGATTCTCCAGGCAAGAACACTGGAGTTGGGTTGCCATGTCCTTCTCCAATGCATGAAAGTGAAAAGTGAAAGTGAAGTCGCTCAGTCGTGTCTGACTCTTCCGAGACCCCAAGGACTGCAGCCTTCCAGGCTCCTCCGTCCATGGGGTTTTCCAGGCAAGAGTACTGGAGTGGGGTCCATCTATGGCTTAGGTTGCCATTTTCTAAATATGCATGTGTTCTTTTTTTTGGTCTTGTTTTGTTGGAGTACATCTTCACATTACTTGAAGGAAGAAAGGATAAATATAAATGTATATTACAGCACATTTCTCTCTCTTTAAAGTGAAGTAGTAATGAATGGGAAATAATGTTTTTCTGAGATACCTTTATGTATCTAAAAATGTCTGTATTATAACTTCACACCTGACAGTTCAGTTCCAGGTTGACTGTTATTTTCCTAAAAAGGTTAAAAGCTATACTGCATTGTGTATGCATGTATACCTGTGTGTTTTGTTTTGTTTTTGTCTTCCTAGTGTTGCTGAAGAGAAATCTCATTCAGATTCTTATTCTCTTGTGGGTGACCCACTTTAATTTTGGGCTTTTTTTTTTGGAAGTTTTTAGGCTTTCTTTTTTATCCTTGGTATCTGAAGTTTCCCAATGACGGGTCTGTCTCGGTCTGGGTCTTCATTCCTTTGTCCCTGTCAGCCGTAGCGGATCCTTTCAGTTTGCATACTCTCATTTCTCTTGAGCTCTGGGGAGTTTTCTTTGATACGATTTCCTTGATAATATTCTTCTCTATAGTCCTCTTTTTTCCCCTGGTAATTGTATTAGCACTATCTTGGATTAACTGGATTGATTCTTCATATTTCTTATTTCTCCCTTTTATTGAATTTCTGAGAGGTATTCTTGAATTCTAATGCTGTGTTGAATTTTTTAAATTTTGATAATCATATCTTTAATTTTTAGGGGTATATTGATTTCTCATTATTTTCTTTTCTAGCATCTGTCTTATAGGATATTAGTTAACATATCCTGGGGTCAGACTAGTGTTCAAGTTCTAGTATGAAATACTTACTGGATGTATGGTATTAGAAATATACCCTAGTTTCTCTGTGCCTCATGAAGATGATGGTGATAATGATGATACTTATCATACCTGCAAGTTAGTAGGTATAAAGCATTTAGCACAGCTCCTAGTACTTGAGTGAGTCCTTAATTGTGTTTAGTTGTCCTAAGGTGCAGTGGAGCAGGGTGGTATGGACTCTAGGACAAGACTGTTCTCATTTCTGGCATTTATTTGTGTCTTTGGGCAACTTTTACTTTATTTTATTAACTTTTAAATGTGAGTACTTTTATTGTATAAAATGCTTAAAAATTTCTGCATGTACCTCATCAGATTCCCACAATTTTAATATTTTATATATCTATAGTATTGTTGGACTTCCCTGGTGGCTCAGACGGTATATATAGTTATCAAAATCAGGAACTCAATACCGATAACAACAATATTATCTGCTCTACAGACTGTTTTGTTGTTGTTCAGTTGCTAAGTCATGTTTGACCCTTTGGGACCCCATGGACTGTAGCACATCAGGCTTCCCTGTCCTTCACCACCTCTCGGAGTTTGCTCAAACTCATGTCCATTGAGTTGGTGATGCCATCCAACCATCTCATCCTCTGTCGTCCCCTTCTCCTCCTGCCTTCAATCTTTCCCAGCATCAGGGTCTTTTCCAGTGAGTTGGCTCTTTGCATCAGGGAGCCAGAGCATTAGAGCTTCAGCTTCAGCATTGGTCCTTCCAAGAAATATTCAGGGTTGATTTCCTTTAGGATTGACTGGTTTGATCTCCTTCCATTCCAGGGTAGTATCGAGAGTCTTCGCTAGCACCATAATTCAAAAGCATCAATTTTCTGGTGCTCAGCCTTCTTTATGGTCCAACTCTTACATCTGTACATGACTACTGGAAAAACCGTACAGACCTTTTACATTTCATCAGTTGTTTACTAATGTCCTTTCTCTGGTTCAGGGATTCAATCCTAGATAAATTTTTGCATGTAGTGTTATGTGTTCTTTAATGTGGATGGGTTAAATTTTTCTATGCTTTTTACTATCTTGCAGTTTTTGAGAAGTTGTTTTGTAGAATGATCCAATTTGGGTTTGTTTGTTGTTTTCTCATGACTGAATTCAGGTTGTGTGGGTTTTTTTGGACAGGAATACCACAGAATTGATGTTATGCCTTTCCCATTTTTTCATATTGAAAAGGACTTGATGTGAATATTTCTATCACTGCTGCTGTTAACTTTTGATCACTGATTAAGGTGGTGCCTGCTGGGGCTCTCCTTTGTAAAATTACTGTTTCTCTTCTTATGTTTAATAAGTATCATATGGGGAGATACCTTGAGACTATGTGAATATTTCTCATTCTATTTTTACATAGTGATGTACATAATAGTGATAGTAGCATCTATTAATGATTTTTCCCTGCAGTAATTATTACTGTGGTGTTTGCCAAATGGTGATTTTTCTGCTTCAATCATTCTTTCTATATTTATAGTTAGAATTTTACTTTAATGAAGAACTTTTCCAAATAATTAGTATCACTGTGGATTGTAGATTCTTATATTAATTCAGGGATATAAACACTTAACTATAATTTATTTTGATGTATTAACTGTCTCACATTTGACCAGTGTGTTTCTCTTCAGGCTGGTGCTTATGTTCATTTGACATGTCCCCATTATTTTTTGTGTAGTTCCTTACTTTTTGACAATACAAAGTATTCCAAGACTTTTTGGTACCTTCCCCATGTCAACCATTTCTTCAAGGAACCAGTTGTTTTTTTTAATTGGAGAATGGTATTTAGAGACCAAAATCTGAGTGTTGGGTGTGCCTTTTGGTACTCGAGTGTCATTGCTTCTAGATCTTCTTATGACAGAGCTAGTTATATATGTATCATTATACCCAGTACACACATTCACACACACAAACACATACACACTCACAGTACACATAAAATAATTCTGGGATTGATAATCTATGTCCTTTTGGAAAATAAGCATACTAATGAGAGGGTAATATTTATGTCTTGCTCTTTTGGTGTCTAGCATTATAGTGTGTAGTCACAATACTATTTTACAAAGTCACTCAGGTTACAAAGATGCTGCTCTGCTAGTGTTGTCCTTTGTAAAGTAATTTTTCTTTTTGTGCTTAGTTAGTATTATGGGAGAGATACTTTCAGACTGACTATGTGAATAGTTTTTTCCTTCCCTACTCCTTTGGTGTGGTCATGTTGTTTTTTTCATACAGTTAGGCTTATTTTTGTTTGTACTTATTTCACTTTGGGTCTTCCCCAATTCTTGTTGACTTTGATTCTTTTTCTAAGCCTGTAGAATGTTAATATCATTCTAAAAGTCAGAATCATACAAAAGGTATATTTACTTAGAGTTTTAATTCATTTTTATTGGAGTAGAGTTGCTTTACAGTTTTGTGTTAGTTTCCACTGTACAGCAAAGTTAATCAACTATATGTATACATATATCCCTCCTTTTTTTGGATTTCCTTCCCTTTCAGGTCACCACAGAGCACTAACAGAGTTTCCTGAGCTATACAATAGGTTCTCATTAGTTATCTCTTTTATGCTTAGTATCAATAGTGTATGTATTTCAATCCTAATCTCTCAATTCATCCCACACCCCTGCTCCCCACCTGGTGTCCATGTGTTTGTTCTCTCCTAAGTCATTTCAGTCGTGTCCAACTCTGTGTGACCCCATAGACAGCAGCCCACTAAGCTTCTCCGTCCCTGGGATTCTCCAGGCAAGAACACTGGAGTGGGTTGCTATTTCTTTCTCCAGTGCATGAAAGTGAAAAGTGAAAGGGAAGTCGCTCAGTCGTGCCCGACTCTTAGCGACCCCAGGGACTGCAGTCTACCAGGCTCCTCTGTCCATGGGAATTTCCAGGCAAGAGTACTGGAGTGGTCTACACCTGTGCAAAAGGTATATTTAGAAAGGTGTCACACTATATCAGCTCTTGTACTTCTTTTTCATTTTCTTCTTATTTACACTATTTTATATGATTTTACCAACCTGTTCAGTTATTTACTGTTTTACTATCTGATTTGTCAGTTTTTAATGGTATCCCAGCTGTTGCCTATTACAGAATCAATGAGCTTATTCTACTTTCCTTTTGCCATTTTTGTTGCATTATTTCCATTGTGTCATAATGTATATTTAAACATTAATCTTTCACTGTCATCTTCACCTTTTTAGTGTTTGATACAGTTCAGTTCAGTCTCTTAGTCTTGTCCAACTCTTTATGACCCCATGGACTGCAACATGCCAGGCTTTCCTGTCCATCACCAACTCACAGAACTTGCTCAAACTCATGTCCATTGAGTTGGTGATGCTATCCAACCATCTCATCCTCTGTCGTCCTTTTCTCTTCCTGCCTTTGCCTTCAGTCTTTCCCAGCATGGATAATTTAAATACCTGAAAATACTTAACATCAGTCCTTTTGCTGGTTTCCCCAGTCATTTCTTGGGTGAATGAAGTGTTAATAGATTTTTCAAGAGTGACTTTTAAGTACTGAATTCCTAAGGTCTTGTGTATTTAGAAATATTTTTTATAGTCTTTACATTTGATACAGGAATATTGGCTGGGCATAAAATCCTTGGTTCACACCTTTATTTTTTAAAAAAGGCTGTTCCATTATTGCCTTGCTTTGTGTATTGTAGACGCCATTCTAATTCCTTTGCCTTTGCAAGTTATCTGATCTTTTTGCCTTGAGAGTTTAAGAGGACTTTTTTTTCTTTTCTCTGAAGTCTCATACAGCTTAAAAGATCGACTGCAGGTTTGATTGTTCTGGATTGACTTTCCCAGATACCTGGCATGCCTTTTCAATATGTAGATTTAGATCTTCATTTACTTTTGGACAATTTTAGACACTTTTGAATAATTACAGTTTCAAGTGTTAGTTCTGTTTGATTGTTTGATTTTGCTTTTCTTCTCTGGGGACTCCAGTTTTATATAAGTCATTCTTTTTTTATTTGTCTTCTACTTCTGTTGCTTCCTCTCTTGACCCTTTAAATTTTTATCATTTTTATTTTCTTGACTGCTTTTCCATCTTTCTTCAATACCTCTTACTACATTTTAATTTGAGTCTATTCTTCTTTGATAGTTGGGTTTACTCCTCATTTTGGATATAAGTACCTTTTACTTTCTAGAATTTAATTATCCTTTTCATTTCGGTGGCTCAGAGGTTAAAGCATCTGCCTGGAATGCTGGAGACCCGGGTTCGATCCCTTGGTTGGGTAAGATCCCCTGGAGAAGGAAATGGCAACCCACTCCAGTACTCTTGCCTGGAGAATCCCATGGAGGAGGAGCCTGGTAGGCTACAGTCCATGGTGTCGCAAAGAGTCAGACACAACTGAGCAACTTTACTTCACTTCATTTCTCATTATATTTTGCCTAATTTTTCTTTGTACATTTTGAATTCCTGTTTCAAGGTTATTTTTTTTTAAATATCCTCAAAGTTTTGTTTGAATATGTATTTAATTCTGTTTGGAGTATTGTTTTCTTTTGTTTCTTTTTGTTTGTTTTGGAGGTGTAATTCATTTGCTGAGATGTATTTTTTTGTAACTGTGTATAATTGATTTCTTTTTGTGTATTCATTATGTGGGTTTTGGGTAGTTTATGAGATTCATAATTCAGTGGCAACCTCTTCTATCACTGTAGCAAAGTCGAGTTCTTTAATAATTTTTTTTTTTATGGTGGTCAGGAGAGTGTTTGTATGTCCTCTGATTTTTTTTAAAAAACTCACTTTTGACTGCACTGGGTCATTGTTGCTGTGCAAGGGCTTTCTCTAGTTGTGGTGAGCAGGGGCTACTCTCTAGCTGTGGCACACAAGACCTAGAATGTGCGGGCTTCGGTAGTTGTGGCTTTGGGCTCCCTCCAGAGTGCAGGCTCAGTAGTTGTTGCACATGTGCTTAGCTGCTCTGAGGCATGTGGAATCTTCCTGGACCAAGGACTGAACTTGTGTCTCCTACAGTGGCAGGCAGATTCTTGGCCACTGGACCACCTGGAAACTCCTGACTTCTGAATTTTGCTTTGTTCTTTCTTGTCCTGAGGATGCTAACTTTTCTCATTTTGCTTCTCTTCCTCTTCACCTGCTTGTTGCCAAAGGGTGCCTTTCCCTTCCTTTTTGCCTTTTTCTCCTCTAAAAGCCACTTTGAAGATAGCCACTTCAGATCATGTGTACATTTAAGTCCCTGTCCAGCAGTCAGTGGCTGGATCATGCTTTAATATTTATAAAACTGGGGGATTTACTTTTTCTGGTGGTGGTTATAAAGCAATCTTCACTTTATAATCTAGCTGCAAGCTCCTTCTCTGTGTCCTTCAGTTTTTGTTGGACGCTCTCGCTTACTGTGAAGGCTTGTGGCAGGAGCATGAGTGATTACTCATTGGGATTTGATGTCTTTTCTTTTTTACTTACTGTTATTTTGGAGTCTGGGCATTCTGTGACTTCTAGTTGTATGGAGGGCAGGGATATTGTGTTTTGTTTTTCTTATTGTTCTGTGATGTTTGTGGAGGATGTATGGAGAAATGCAAATCTAGGCAGCCTCTATGGAGCTATCTGAAAACTCATGGGTAGATGATTAATCATTGAACTTAGTTTCCTAATGTGTAAAATGGGGACAATAATTTTACCTACTTGATAGAGATTTCATGATGGTTAAATGAGATAATACTGATAAAGTGTTTAGAACACCACCTGTCACATGAGTGCTCAAAACTGTTAGTTGCCATTGTTATCATTAATGTATAGATGCAATATTTGCTCAAATACCGCTGTAGATACTGCTTTGGAATTAAATGCCTGACACTATCGAAGGTTGATCCCTCCTGTAATCCTGTGTACCTCATTTTCTTCTGCCTTTTTATGGACTGTGGTTCTGTAACTGTGCTGTAGTTCCTGCATATCTGTTCTTTTGTTTTACTGACTTCCTCCTGTTGCCATGCAAACAAGCCTAAGCCATCTTAAAATTTTTTTCCTACTGATTCATTTCCCCTTCTAACTCTGTACTCTGTTTCTCTGCTCCATGTTGTAGTAGAACTTGTCCGTATAGCTGCCTATATTGGTTGTCTCCATTTTCACCTCTCCCATTCTTTCCCTTCATGTGGTCTTTTATCCCCCACTACTCTACTGAAGTGGTTCTTACCAAGGTTATTCTTTATATCTGTTATATCTGTATCTTTTCAAATCCAGTGTTACTTCTCTGTCCTGACCTGGTAGAACCACTCCTTTTTTTGTTATTGCTGTTTTAAAATCATTTTGAAGCCCCTCAGACATAAAATATATTTGAAATAATATAATGGACATGTGTATTTGTCATGTAGCTTCTAGAATGAAAAGCTAGAGTCATCTAGGTTCAGTTCAATTGAACTTGTGCCTTTCCCAACTAAGCTGCTCCCATCTGAAAGGTCAGTTTTCATTCCAGTCACAAAGAAAGGCAATGCCAAAGAAGGTTCAAACTACCACACAGTTGAGTCATCTCACATGCTAGCAAAGCAATGCTCAAAATTCTCCAAGCTAGGTTTCAACAGTATGTGAATCGAGAACTTCCAGATGTTCTAGCTGGATTTAGAAAAGGCATAGGAACCAGAGATCAAATTGCCAACATCTGCTAGATCACAGAAAAAACAAGAGAATTCCAGAGAAACATCTACTTCTGCTTCATTGACTACACTAAAGCCTTTGACTGTGTGGATCACAACAAACTGGGGAAAATTCTTCAAGAGATGGGAATACCAGACACCTTACCTACCTCCTGAGAAATCTGTATGCAGGTCAAGAAGCAACAGTTAGAACTGGACATGGAACAACGGACTGGTTCCAAATTGAGAAAGGAGTACGTCAAGGCTATATATTGTTACCCTGCTTATTTAACTTATATGAGGAGTACATCATGTGAAAGGCTGAGCTGGATGAATCACAAGCTTAAATCAAGATTGCAGGGAGAAATATCAAAATTTTCAGATATACAAATGATACCACTCTAATGACAGAAAGAGAAGAGAAACTAAAGAGCCTCTTGATGAAAGTGAAAGAAGAGAGTGAAAAAGCTGCCTTAAAACTCAACATTCCAAAAGCAAAAGTCGTGGCATCTGGTCCCATCACTTCATGGCAAATAGATGAGGAAACAATGGAAACAATGACAAAGTTTCTTTTCTTGGGCTCCAAAATCACTGCAGATGGTAACTGCAGCTATGAAATTAAAAGACACTTGCTCCTTGGAAGAAAAGCTGTGGCAAGCCTAGACAGCATATTAAAAAGCGGAGACGTGACTTTGCTGACAAAGGTCTGAATACTCAAAGATACGGTTTTTCTAGTAGTCATGTATGGATGTGAAGGTTGGACCATAAAGAAAGCTGAGTGGCAAAGAATTAATGCTTTTGAACTGTGGTGCGGGAGCAGACTCTTGAGAGTCCCTTGGATGGATAGCAAGGAGATCAAACCAGTCAATCCTAAAGGAAATCAGTCCTGAATATTCATTGGAAGGACCGATGCTGAAGCTGAAGCTCCAGTACTTTGGCCACCTGATGGGAAGAACCGACTCACTGGAAAAGACCCTGATACTGGGAAGGATTGAAGGTAGGAGGAGAAGGGGATGACAGAGGATGAGATGGTTGGATGGCATTACTGGCTCTTGGTTGGATGGCATCACGGCTCGATGGACATGAGTTTGAGCAAGCTCTGGAAGTTGGTGATGGAGAGAGAAGCCTGGCATGCTGCAGTCCGTGGGGTTGCAGAGTTGGACACGACTGACTGACTGAACTGAGCTGCTTTTATGCTCCCAGAGGTAGCCACTACACTAAATTGGTATTTTTGTCCCCCACCTCCCCTCCCACCACTTTTTTGTATTTTTGCTACATATATATCTTCCTACCTAAAATGTAGTGGTTTCATATTTTAATGCTCATATTAAAGTGATTATGCCTACGTATCTTCTTTTCCAATATGTTCTTTTTATTCAGCATTTTGTTATGAGAATCTTTTTTGTTGTCACACAGGACCTAGTATTTGTATTTTAATCATGGTATAGTGTTACATTGTACAAACAGACTACAGTTTATTCATTATCCTGTAGTTGGACACCTAAGTTGTTTCCACTTTTCAGTGGTTACAAACAGTCCTTCTGCGAACAGTTCTCATAGGTCAGTTAGTCAGTTTGGTCAAACAGTCATGTCGAAGTGTCCTGCCTGACTTTTCACAACCCCATGGACTGCAGCACTCCAGGCTTCCCTGTTCATCACCAACTCCAGGAGCTTGCTGAAACTCATGTCCATCGAGTCTGTGATGCCACTGAATCATTCCATCCTCTGTCTCATCCTTTTTCTCCTCCTTCCGTCAGTCTTGATCAGTATCAGGGTCTTTTCCAATGAGTCAGTCTTCCCATCAGGTGGCCAAAGTATTGGAGCTTCAGCATCAGTCCTTCCAATGAATTTTTAGGACTGATTTCCTTTAGGATTGACTGGTTTGATCTCCTTGCAGTCCAACGGATTCTCAAGAGTCTTCTCCAACACCACAGTTCAAAAGCATCAATTCTTCAGCACTCAGATTTCTTTATGGTCCAACTTTCACATCCATACATGACTACTGGAAAAACCATAGCTTTGACTAGATGGACCTTTGTCGGTAATGTCTGTACTTTTTAATATGCTGTCTAGGTTGGTCATAGGTTTTCTTTTGAGGAGCAAGCATCTTTTAATTTCATAGCTGTAGCATTTTGTATGATGTACTTCTCATATAAGTTAAATAAGCAAGGTGGCCATATACAGCCTCGAAGTACTCCTTTCTCAATTTGGAACCAGTCCATTGTTCCATGTCCAGTTCTAACTATTGCTTCTTGACCTGCATACAGATTTCCCAGGAGGCAGGTAAGGTGGTCTGGTATTCCCACCTCTTAAAGAATTTTCCACAGTTTGTTGTGATCCACACAGTCAAAGGCTTTAGTGTAGTCAATGGAAGCAGAAGTAGATGTTTCTCTGAAATTCTCTTGGTTTTTCTGTGATCTAGCAAATGTTGGAAATTTAATCCCCAGTTCCTCTGCCTTTTCTAAATCCAGCTAGAACATCTGGAAGTTCTCGATTCACATACTGTTGAAACCTAGCTTGGAGAATTTTGAGCATTGCTTTGCTAGCATGTGAGATGAATGCAACTGTGTGGTAGTTTGAACATTCTTTGGCATTGCCTTTCGTTGTGACTGGAATGAAAACTGACCTTTTCCAGTCTTGTGGTCACTGCTTAGTTTTCCAAATTTGCTGGCATATTAAGTGCAGCATTTTCACAGCATCATCCTTTAGGATTTGAAATAGCTCAACTGAGATTCCATCACCTCCACTAGCTTTGTTCATAGCGATGCTTCCTAAGGCCCACTTGACTTCACATTCCAGGATGTCTGGCTCTAGGTGAACGATCACACCATCGTGGTTATCTGGGCCATTCAGATATTTTTTTTTGTATAGATCTTCTGCATATTCATGCCACTTCTTAATATCTTCTGCTTTTGTTAGCTCCATACCATTTCTATCCTTTATTGTGCCCATCTTTGCATGAAATGTTCTCTTGGTGTCTGTAATTTTCTTGAAGAAATCTCTACTCTTTCCCATTCTATTGTTGTCATAGGTAGATCCTTTTATGTATGTTTTTTTGAAGAGATTTCTAGTCTTTCCCATTCTTTTGTTCTTATAGGTAGCTCCTCAAATGTATGCTTTTGTTTGGAATACTTGAAAGTAAATATCCTGGGTTATAATGTATCTAATTAGACTCTTTTTTTGAAACACCTTGTTATAGACTTCCATAATGCCATGGTTGTTTGGTCTCCATTTTACTTCATTAACCAGACATCCTCAATATCTTTTCTTTGGACGCCTCATTCCCTAGGCTCTTTTTTCGATCTTCCCATTTCTTATGATCTTTATTAAATGCAATGCAGTCATGTAACTGCTATGCTTACCCTTCAGAGCCTCCTCCTGCCTCTAAAGTCCAAGGTCTATATCATTGACAAAACCATACACAATTAGCTCCCTGTGTGTATCAGCTCCTACCTCTTTTCCAAAGGATTCTGGAGACCATCTCAAGCAGACGGCCCTTTCCTTACACTGTTCCTCTATTAACAGTTTCTTTCCCCTCATTCCTTCAGTTCAGTTCAGTTGCTCAGTCGTGTCTGACTCTTTGCAACCCCATGAATTACAGCAGGCCAGGCCTCCCTGTCCATCACCAACTCCCGGAGTTTACTCAAACTCATGTCCATTGAGTCGGTGATGCCATCCAGCATCTCATCCTCTGTCATCCCCTTCTCCTACTGGCCCCAGTCCCTCCCAGCATCAGGGTCTTTTCCAATGAGTCAACTCTTCCCATGAGGTGGCCAAAGTATTGGAGTTTCAGCTTCAGCATCAGTCCTTCCAATGAACACCCAGGACTGATCTCCTTTAGGATGGAATAGTTGGATCTCCTTGCAGTCCAAGGGACTCTCAAGAGTCTTCTCCAACACCACAGTTCAAAAGCAGTTCTTCAGCCCTCAGCTTTCTTCACAGTCCAACTCACATCCATACATGACCATTGGAAAAACCATAGCCTTGACTAGACAGACCTTTGTTGACAAAGTAATGTCTCTGCTTTTGAATATGCTCTCTAGGTTGGTCATAACTTTGCTTCCAAGGAGTGAGTGTCTTTTAATTCATGGATGCAATCACCATCTGCAGTGATTTTGGAGCCCCCCAAAATAAAGTCTGACACTGTTTCCACTGTTTCCCCATCTATTTCCCATGAAGTGATCGGACCAGATGCCATGATCTTAGTTTTCTGAATGTTGAGCTTTAAGCCAACGGCTTCACTCTCCTCTTTCACTTTTATCAAGAGGCTTTTTAGTTCCTCTTCACTTTCTGCCATAAGGGTGGTGTCATCTGCATATCTGAGATTATTGATATTTCTCCCGGCACTCTTGATTCCAGCTTGTGCTTCCTCCAGCCCAGCGTTTCTCATGATGTACTCTGCAGATAAGTTAAATAAGCAGGGTGACAACATACAGCCTTGATGTACTCCTTTTCCTATTTGGAACCAGTCTGTTGTTCCATGTCCAGTTCTAACTGTTGCTTCCTGAGCTGCATACAGGTTTCTCAAGAAGTAGGTCTTACCTGCCTAGTAAACTTGCTCGTTTTAGAAGATAACTCCTAATGTCCCCCTTTCAGGGAAGCTTTCCCTGGTACTCTCAGGCAGAAGTAAGCCTTCCCTTCTCTTTGTTCTCTTAGCAGTTTGTTCCTTATTTCCACTCTAATAGTGATTTGTTCAGCCAACAAATATGTAGTGATTGCCTGCTATGTGTTAGAAATTGTTCTAGAAATTGGGGCTAGAGCAGTACACAAGATGGACAAGGGCCTTATTTTCAAGGAGTCTACATTCCAGAGGGTAGGAAAGAGAAAAAAATGAGCAAACAAACATTATTTCAGTTAGTTATAAGTGGTGCTATGATGAAGTAAAACCAGACAGTGTGGTAATGTGATTCAGTGTGTGTTGGGTGGGAGAAGTGTTGGTCAATGGGGGTGACACCTCAGATTGAGTAAGATGCTGTTTGATGTTGTTTGAATTGAGACTTGAAAGGTAAGAAGGAGCCAGCCATGTAGAGACTGGAAAGAAGAACATTTTAAGCAGAAAGATAGCATGAGAAGTAGACGGGGCCGGATCAAAAAGGGCTTACAGGAAGGATTCACTCATTATAGCTTAAGTGTAGTAGGAGGCCATTGGAAAATTTTAAGTGAGACAGTGACTTAGCAGTTTGGCTGATATGAGGAGAATACTAGGAGGATGAGAGGAACACCAGAGACCATTAGGAGTTGTTGCCTACCACAAGTGAGAAGAGTTGGTAGCTTGGAATACTGTGGTATTTCAGTGTCCATGGAAAGAAATGGAATGACTTAGAATATATTTTAGAGGTAGGCTGACAGGGCTTGCTGATGGATTGAATGTGTTGGCTTTGAGGAGGGGTGGAATCAAGGAAAGGACTCCTTGGCTTTTCTTGAGTAACTAGGTGGAGAGTAATGTCATTTACTGACATGTGGATGAATGGTGGTGGTGGCAGTGATGAGATCGTTCTGTGGTGGGGAGGGAATTAAAATTTATGTTTTAGATGTTTTAAGTTGGATATGCCTCTTAAGGGGCTTTTCCGTGTGGCAAAGTGGTAAAGAATCTGCCTGGCAGTGCAGGAAATACAACAGATGTGGGTTCAATCCATGGGTCAGGAAGATCCCCTGGAGGAGGAAATGGCAACCCATTCCAGTATTATTGCCTGGAAAATCCCATGGACAGAAGAGCCTGGTGGGCTACAGTCCATGGGGTCACAGAGTCGGACACAGGTCAGCACAGCGTGCACATGCACACGCACACACACACACACACACACACACACGCCTCTTCAGGCTGCAGTGTGTGGACAGCAAGGAGGCAGTTGGCTATATGGCTCTGGAGGTCAGGGATTGTCTTAGTCTGTCTTACGCTCAAACAACAAACATCTCTTTCTCACAGTTGCAGAGGCTGGAAGTCTGATTTCAGGGGTCTAGCATGGGTGGGTTCTGAGGTGCTCTTCCAGATTGCAGACAGCCAATTTCTCCTAAATCCTTACATGGTGGAAAGCGGACAAGGGAGCTCTTTGATATCTTCTTTTAAAGGCAGTAATTAGACTCTACCCTTATGACATCGTTACCTCCCAAAGGTCCCACCTCCAACTACCATCCCACTGGGATGTGATTTCAAAATAGGAATTTTGGAGGGACATAAGCAATCAGTCCATAACAGGGATAGTGATAGGTAATTTCGGGAATCACCAACTTACAGATTGTATTTTAAAGCTATGAGACTGAGTAAAATAACCTAGGGTTTGTGTATGGATGGGGAGAAGAGAGGGCTGAGGGTAGTGCATTGGAGACGGCAGCTTTTAGAGAATGAGAGGCTGGGAGGTAAGAGGGAGCCATAGAACATGACAGAAGAAAGGAGTATCAATAGTATCGTGCTTCTTAGAGTTACAGTATAATAAAGGCACAGATGTGATCACTGGATTTGACTCCCTGGAAGTCACTGTGATAATGGTAAGAGCACCTTTATGGCATTTCAGGGGCCATAAGGTGGAATTTCACTCATTTCCTTTAACTACTTACATATTTGTCTCCTCCTCTAGACCATATGCTGGCTAGTCCTTTTTATTTCTAGGGTTTAGCATGTTTGATAGATGGTATATAAATATTTGCCTACATGTTTGGTTTTTACCGTGCAGTTTAAAGAATAATATACAGTTTAACCCTCATTTAGGATGTTTTTCCCACCAGTTTTTATCAGCTCAGCCATAAACTTGAGAATGATAAAGGAAACATGATGAGAGAGGCAAATCCATTTTAATAGAGGTTCACAGTGTATCCTGAAGCCATCATGCTGTATGAAAAAGGGCCTTGCTTTGGATTTAGAAGGCTTGCCTCAAGCTGCGACCCCACTGCTAGGCCTCGTGAAGGTGTCGGAGGCAAGTTTTCTATGCTGCCTGGATTGCAGTGTCTCAGCTGTCATATATGGATAACATTAACAAATTCCTCTTTCAGGATTTTTATGAGTGGCAAATGAACTAATGCCCAGGAGAGTTCTTTGTAAGTAAAAAGATACTCTGTAAGTGCTATTTTTGTAAAAGTAATTGGATTATCCATTTCATTACTGACTTCTAAAGTAGATTAGATCAGAGTGTCATAAAATTCATATTTAGGCAGTGGCATATGATGGCAACAAGTTGAGAGAGGACACAGATCACTAGAAAATGGTTGTTTTCCAGAAATATATAGGAAATTAATGTCTTTTGACTTTGTTTGCTTATCTCTCCCAGATAAATTTAATCATTCTCTCAAAGAGTAGTCTTCTACCTTAAGATGTAATAATCAAGTCTACCTACTATTTACCCCACTGTTGCATATCTCTGAAAGAATAACATGTATTTATTTCTTTTTTATTAAATATGTTAAATCAATTTGATACATTTTCCTCACAGTAATTACTCATTTCATTTTACTTCTAGGGTAAAAATCATGGTAAGAAACTTCGAAATTACTATGCAGCAAATAGCTGTCCTCCTCCTGCCAGAATGAGCAATGCAGTGGAACCTGTGGCTGCTCCAGCTGTTTCAGTCCCTCCGCAGGTAAGACTGGAGTGTCAGGGTGGGAGCTGTCCTGTGCACAAGTGGTCATGGATGATGTTTGTCATCTGTGTGTCCATCAAGGTACAGCTGAGTCAGTACCCCTAAAACGCCCTTCTTGGTGCTTTTAGCTCATTGATAACTGGATTTAATGCAAAAATTCATGAATCCGAAGACTTCTTATTGGATTTTGTTATGGTTCATGAAATGATGAAACAAAATTATTTCATGAGGCTTTCTGTACGCATAGTTGAAAATTCTGGGTTAAATGGTCCTGAATGTCTACATAAAGCCCTGAATGAAAAGAACGATTTTTAAACATTTATCTCGATTGTGATCAATCCTACTGACTTTATTTTTTTTAAGATTTTTTTTTTGATGTGGACCATTTTTTAAAGTCTTTATTGAATTTGTTGCAATATTGCTTCTGTTTTATGAATTTTTTTGGCTATGAGGCATATGGGATCTTAGCTTCCCAACCACGGATCAAGCCTGTGCTTCCTATTAACCACTGGACCACCAGAAAAGTTCCCCCATTGACTTTATATATTGCCTTCCCACAAGATCAGTTTCTTGAAGCTGCCCCTTTCTTACTTCTGTACAGAGAGCCTGTATACACTCTTCCTGGACTTTGGTATCATGACCCACACTTGAGAGCCAAGTTCCATAGGTGTTTGAGGCAAGATATTCCTGTACATTAGTACTTTCTGCAATGTGGATTCTAATCTGTCTTTGAAGTATTATTTTTTTAATAGGTCATAGATGTGTGTGCTCAGTGATCAGGCTCTCAGTTGTGTCTGACTCTTTGAGACCCCATGGATTATAGCCCGCCAGGCCCCTCTGTCTATGGCATTTTCCAGGCAAGAGTGCTGGAGTGGGTTGCCATTTCCTTCTCCAGGGGATCTTCCCAACCCAGGGATTGAATCCATATCTCCTGGATTGGCAGGCAGGTTCTTTACCACTGAGCCATCAGGGAAGCCCCTTAGGTCATAAATAATAATAACTAATAATCACATTGATCTCTTATTATGCCAGGTACTCTGCTAAGCACTATTCAGACATTACTTCATTCAGCCCTGGGACGAGGGTGAGATGAGGGATGTACTTGACTTAGGCACAGAATTTAAGAGGGAGCTAAAATACTCAGTGATCAAGATAAATAATGTGATGTTTTTAAAATGCACAATTTAATGTGAAAAAGTCAGTGGTGAACAAAATGGCAAAAACTTAAAGATAGGATAAGTGTTATTGATTTTCCTTTTGCCTTAGGCTGCAATATGGTTTGGCATGACACTGTTGCTGATCCTGTCTTTATTTAAAATTTTGATATTTTGTTTCTCATTGATTTTTTTGGCTGTGTGGCAATTTTTTTGATTTGTGAAAGTATTCCACTAAGTATTTTTTCATCCTGATTGCTAAGTTTGATGCTTCCTTATATTGGGTGCCCATGGCTCCTTCCTTGCCTCCTTCTTGGCCTGGGTCCTAACTTCATTTAATGCTTGCAACAACTCAGAGGTATTGACTTTTTTCTCAAAGTGTAATCCATGGGCCAGCAGCATCGGTCTCACTTGGAAGTTTACTATAAGCCCAGGTAAGCCGAATAACTTGGAGAAGGCAATGGCACCCCACTCCAGTACTCTTGCCTGGAAAATCCCGTGGATGGAGGAGCCTGGTAGGCTGCGGTCCATGGGGTTGCTGAGTCGGATACGACTGAGCGACTTCACTTTCCCTTTTCACTTTCCTGCATTGGAAGGGAAATGGCAACCCACTCCAGTGTTCTTGCCTGGAGAATCCCAGGGATGGGGGAGCTTGATGGGCTGCCGTCTATGGGGTCGCACAGAGTCAGACACGACTGAAGTGACTTAGCAGCAGCAGCAGCAGCAAGCCAAATAACTTGTCTGTAGTGTTACAAATTTTGTAAAGTGGGGCAATGATTTTTCTTGATCTTGCACCTCTACTCCTAAACACCATGGTATAATTTTACTTTTCTGATGGTCAGTCCTTATGATGTGGATAGCAGTATCCACTGTTCTTCTATCCTCCCGAATTTGTGGGGTAAATGAGATATGTTAAAAACAGAATCAGAGGACAGCAGAATACTCAGAGAGATCTTCAGGCTGAGAAGTTTTCCCAGTGCCAGTTCTTGAAGGCTGCTCTAGAATTGGATGGCTCCTTCCTGTTAGAGACTGTTTTCAGCTGGTTCCACCCTCCTGGGCAAACAACCATGGGCTTCTTTCATAGCACAAAGCTTTGTGATTTTTGAACACAGTTATCCTCTCCCCAGAAAATCTTCTCTTCCAGGTGAAACAATGCTGTTTGCTTCAGCTGGTCCTGATATGATACACTTTCCAGATTCTTTATTGTATATTTAATTCTTTAGCCAAAATCTAGTTTGGTGTGTTTTGTTAACCAAGCAGTAGTTAATTGCGTGTGTACTATTTTCCAGGGACCATGTTAGGTTTCCCTTAACACACTGTTTCCCAACCTGAATACAGTTGTCTGCACCTGCTGGTTATTTCCCCCGAATTATACTGTATCTGTGGGTTTCCCTGATGACTCAGATGGTAAAGAATCTGCCTGCAATGCAGGAGACCAGGGTTTGATCCCTGGGTGAGGAAGATCCCCTGGAGAATTCCATCAACAGAGGAGCCTGGCAAACTACAGTCCATGGAATCCCAAAGAATTGGACTCAACTGAGCAACACACACGCACGCACACACACACAAACACACAACTGGGCAACACACACACACACAACTGAGCAACACACACACACGTGTTAGCGGCTCAGTCGTGTCTGACTATTTGCAACCCCATGGCCTGCCAGGCTCCTCTGTCCATAAAATTCTCCAGGCAAGAATACTGGAGTGGGTTGCTAGTTCCTGCTCCTACACATACTATATCTGTAGCTAATTTATAGACTCTGAGGATAGAGGTTTAGTTTTTAATACATATCTGTGTGTCACTTTTGCATTAGGTTGCAAGCCCTATAAATAGTAGGCATTTAGTACGTGCTTGTTAATGGATTCTGGGAAGACTTTTTCTCTCTGGTAATGTGAGTTTAGACCTTACCTGTGCTGCCCTAAATCTTCTTGCTGGGTTTTTAAACTTCTTTTCTGAAATTTCTTCAATGAAAATAGCAATGAGGCATTCATCAGCTCGATACACAGGTGATTGTAATGCAAAACCACAATTAAGTGTCTCTCAGCCTTTTTTCCCTCTTTCTTTCTGAAACGAACAATTTCCTGTCCTTATAAAGCTGAGTGCTCATGGTCATGCCATAACGGGTTATTTTTCAGCTCTTAGAAGGAGGGAACTTTGAGAAGAAGAGAACAGAGTCCACACTTTAAAACCTTGTTTGTTGTGTCTTTGCTGTCAGATGGGCTCGTTTAAGCCAGGAGGCAGAGTGATCCTGGCCACTGAAAACGATTACTGTAAGCTCTGCGACGCCTCCTTCAGCTCTCCGGCCGTGGCCCAGGCTCACTATCAAGGCAAGAATCATGCCAAGAGGCTGCGGCTGGCGGAAGCTCAGAGTAACTCATTCTCGTAGGTATTGCCGTTTTCTCTTAGGCCAGAGTGTTACGTGAGACTCACTGTCTCCAGAGAAAAACAGTTGAAAGGGAGCCTTGTTTAGAAATCTCACTCTTTTTAAAATGTCTCTTCTCCAGAGACTCCTCAGAGGTCGGTCAACGGCGGACCCGGAAAGAAGGGAATGAATATAAGATGATGCCTAATAGGAGAAATATGTATGCAGTACAGAATAATTCAGGTATTCTGTGGCTTTTCACCTGCCTTGGCTGTGCTTGCAAATGGTGCCCACTATTTTTATTTCCTTTAATGGTAATAGATAGCCCTGAGAATTTGGGATTAGGTTTCGTTTTGTGGAATTGGTCTAGTGGCTTTTCAAGTTGGTGTTTATTTCAGGTCTTATTTATTTATTTCCTATTTAGTATTATTTATTTTGATTTTATTTAATTTTTTTTACATCAAGAATATGACTTTATTTCAAAGAACCAAGAAGAAGAAATGAGTTAAATGGAAAGGTGATAGATACATCCTTGGGTTCTAAGACCCAAAATGCAACTTTTAAAAAAGTTGAAGTATATTTGATTTACAAGAATTGCACATAACCAAGTCTATGTTTTAAAGTGTCTTATCTTAGTGCCTTTATGTTACTTATGGTATTTGCCAGCTGAGACATTTAAATGTAGTATAAAAATGAAATATTTGGTTTCAAGCTGCACTACATTAAATCCTCAGTTATTAGGGAAAATAAAAATGCTAGCAGTGGTGTTTAACCAGGGGAGTGACTCAGATTATCTAGGGAATTTTTATAAAATGCACATAGTTGAACCATGACTTAGAGATTTTCAATCAGTAAATTTAGAGTGGGACTCAGACATGTGTGTGTGTTGCAAATGCTTTCTCGGTGATTGATACATACTTTTAGTTCAGAATTACTAGTTGATAGGAATATTTTCTGCATTTTCTGATCATTTTCAGTAGGGAGAGTAATCCTTCATCCTTTCCCTACCCCAGCCTCCAGTGTACACACATATGAGCAGAGGTCACCCATGTGAACAGTAAAACAGACAACAACAAACTGATTGGAAAGGCAAAAGAAGCATAGAAAAAAGGGACATATAGAACACAATGTAATAAGTCTCATGAAAGTCTGAAACATTTATCATTGTTGCAATAAATGTAAACTTAAAGTCCCAGTGAAAAGAAAATTGTAAGATTAGATAGAAAATATTCAGTTGAAATGAAGGAAGCTAAGATAGCTGTCTTAACATAGATGAAAAAAAAAAAAAAAAACGAAAACCTTTAGGACAGCTGGAATCAAAGGCCCATTTAGATTTATGTTCTTGGATCAGAGTACAAGTAAATGAGATGTCAATAATATTAAAAATGCAGAATTTTTATGTGTTTGGAAGTTTTTAAACATTTCTAGTACTGCGATTCATGGGGTCGCAAAGAGTCAGACATGACTGAGCGACTGAACTGAACTGAACTGAAGTAACTCTCTCGCCAAAGAAAAAAATCATACTGGTGATTGAACATTCTTAGAATCAAATTGTAATAAAAATGTATCAAAATTTGTAGCATGTAGTCAAAGTAACATTTTGAGAAAAGCCTTTAGTTCAGTTCAGTTGCTCAGTCTGTCCCAGTCTTTGCGACCCCTTGAATCTCAGCACTCCAGGCCTCCCTGTCCATCACCAACTCCCGGAGTTCACTCAGACTTACATCCATCGGGTCGGTGATGCCATCCAGCCATCTCATCCTCTGTCATCCTCTTTTCCTCCTGCTCCCAATCCCTCTCAGTATTAGAGTCTTTTCCAATGAGTCAACTCTTCTCATGAGGTGGCCAAAGTACTGGAGTTTCAGCTTTAGCATCAGTCCTTCCAAAGAACACCCAGGGCTGATCTCCTTTAGAATGGACTGGTTGGATCTCCTTGCAGTCCAAGGGACTCACAAGAGTCTTCTCCAATACCACAGTTCAAAAGCATCAATTCTTCGACGCTCAGCTTTCTTCACAGTCCAGCTCTCAGCCTTAAATGTTTATTATTATAGTAGGAAAGCAGAAAAGTATTGAGCTAATGGTCCCACTTAAGTCAGGTATATAAAAAAAGAAAATAAAATTATCAATAATTCCACCAACATTTTTGTGTGTATTACTTCTGTAAAATGGAAATGTGATCATATTTTGTGATATTCTTATTCAGCGTAATGGCATATTATAATAAAATGTTGTAATTACAGAGTTTTCTATAGTATTGTTTTTAGTGACTGTTTGCTCTTTCATTACATTCATTGCTATGATTTTTTTGAGTTGTATGTTTGGATCTTTCCTTTATCCTTACCCTCCCCAAAAAACTTTTATAAACTCTAGTTAAATAAATGTCCTCACTGATAAATCTCTATGCAAAAATTATCAACATTTTCTTAGTGAAATTCTTAGAAGTAGAATTTTTGGATTAAAATATTAGCATAATGATATAACTTTTGACATAATGCTTAGAAATGAAAGTTTCTAAAATTATATTCACTTTTTAGAGACATTGCCATTTAGAGTTTGGGTTTGGCTCTACAGTAACATTTCTGACGATAGTTGGAGGAGTCATTTTAGCTTTTTAGACTGAACCTGTATAAAACTGTAATTTTAAAAAGCCCGTTAACATCCCATTTTTTTCAAACTAGGAATCTGTGAATTTTATACTTTGAGGTTAGAATTACAAATTCCAGTGATGATTGGTCAGACCATCATTCGCTTAGTGAGTATTTTGAAGTGAATATGTTGCTTTTGTCTCTTTGTTTCAGCAGGTCCTTACTTCAATCCCCGCTCTCGGCAGAGAATTCCACGTGATCTGGCCATGTGTGTTACTCCAAGTGGCCAGTTTTACTGCTCCATGTGTAACGTCGGGGCTGGCGAAGAGGTGGAATTCCGGCAGCATTTAGAGAGCAAGCAACATAAAAGCAAGGTGTCTGAACAGCGATACAGGAATGAGATGGAGAATCTGGGCTACGTATAGTGATTGTCATATTCAGATAGAGCAGCTTGTCCTGCCTGTTGCTCGCCTTCTGTCAACATGCCCTGCTTTGTGGTTCTTTCGATATGAGTACATTCCTCTGCTTAATGTTAATACACGTAACCTGCAGTGGTACCATAAGGTGTCAGAATTGGGGAAGGAAGAGAATGTGCTTGTCATGATGCTTTTTCAGGTCAGTTGTGTTGAGCTGCTTAAAGCTTGTGACCTACCTACCCCATGAGACATACCTTTTTATCTTGACCAAGTTCTGGTCAACTAGTAGCCTGACCACTTAGAGCTTTAACTATTGAAAAACTTCATATTCTTTTACAGTGTTAGTGTTATGTATTGTTAAATAATTTCATCGAGTTTTTGCTTCAGATCATAGTAAAAGCAGGTAAGCAAAGATTTTAGTTTCCCAAGGTTTCTTTGGAATTACCTTCTCAACTCAATGAATTGTCAGTAGGATATACTATGTAAACTGCATTAGAATCTTGCCTAGAACAGTGTTTTCTGTTTATCATGTCCCTTCCTTATTGAAATGCAGGTTTTCTTGCACATTCAGACACTTCTAATGTGTTTGTGTACTTCCAGATAGTGAAACTTGATTTTCAGTTGTGAATTTCGCACATTTAAATTCACCTTCTTTTCCTCCTCTTTTTTTTCTCCTCCAGTTAAGTTAGCTTATCCAATTAGCTCATTTTCATGCCCCAGAATGGTGTTGTAGGTTTTCCAAGCCCCATATTTGAATATTCAATAAGTTTAGGATAGATGGGATTTTTTTTAATGTATTTTTTTCAGCTGGTGTTGGGAATTGAAATGTGTTTGATTTTTCAGCTTAGAGTTACTTCGTGATGATAACATGCACTTATGTGATGGTCTCAACCGTAAGTTCAGAACCATTGATTTTTTTTTTGATAGACTTTTTAGATAAACGGATCCTTACATTTTACTTACATTCTTCGTCTTGCTAATTTGTAGACTGTCCTGAAAAATATCACTACTTTACTATTTCCAAGAAAGAAAAGAATTTTTTTAAAGCAGTTAATCAAATTTTAGTATCATTTCCAATAGAAAAATACCTGAACTTTGGCATTATTCTTTATAATTCAGCTTCCTTGAAGATATAGATTAATAAAAATATAGATTACTTTCATATCTGATAGTTAGAACAGTATTATTATTTTTGCTTTTTGTTTTTAAAATGAGAAGCTCTAGTGTTTTGTCTAGATTAACCAATGGAGGATTCTATGAACTTTCACTAACTATGTTTTACTTATTTACTATATTTACATGGATAAGATGGGTGCTCATCCATACTCCTTTTGAAAGGCCATGTTCATAGAAGTTTATATTGAGCAATATCTTTGCACTATGGTAAATTCACTTTTGATTGCTTATATTACTAATTAAAAATAAAACTCCTATTTTTCCTTAAAAATTCTATAGGCAAAAAGATAAGGAGAAGGAAAATTATAATCATCATTCCATTCCTTGTACTTCTGAACAATTTTTGAATTATCTAGACCCATATTTAAAATTAAGTTTTGTGATACTGGTACACTGGTACACTCTCTGGTACACTCTCAAGTTACCCTTCTGTTGAAGTCATGGTTTTTTGAAAAGTAGAATTACTTAGTAATTTTATTTTATCCCAGAAACAGAAGAATGAAATAATGTTCTGTTGAAGTTCTATCTAGACCTGTGAATCAGTATAATAACACTTTTTGCAGTAAGCTATAAAGTATAATTGATTATTTTAGGGCAATTTAGAGCTTCTCTTATTGATTAGTAGGTTACTCATTTTGCTGCTAAGTGTAACTTTTTGGTAGATTTTAATATGACAGTGCTGGCCACATGGTTCTACAATTATTTAAAAATTCTTTTTTCCCCTCTCTGTATGTGACTACATATATGTATACACATGTATATGTGTATATATATATATATGTAGTTATATACACACACACACATATATAAAACTATATATAACTATGTATATATAGTTTTATGTGATACCATAAAGAAGATTTCATTGAATCCTTAGATAACAGTAGAAGATTATGGATAAGAATTTACATTTTATACAAGTGGCATTCATCCACTTTCAGTTTTTTCTTTGCAGTTAAAATTAATGGAAGGATCTTCTCTACTCTGCCCACTTTAGAGTTTCATTTTATATATGTAATAGCAGTGGACTTAAGGCCTTGGTGTTTTTCCTGGCCTTGCATATTCAGGTTTCTAGTCTCTCAGTGCCCTTAATAGATGTTATGAATGCATAAACGCATTTTCTTTTAAAGAAAAAAGTTAGATTTATAGTGTTGTTTCTTACTTGTTCTATTTCTTTGCACTAAAAAAGACGGATGTTTGCTTTATATGACACCTTAGAAACCATATTGCCTACAATAGCTGGGTTTGCTCCTGACTTTCCAAACTCTAGGCAGTTGATAAATAACTTCCATGATGATAAAGGTTACATACACATCCAAAAAAAGAATCACAAATCTCTATGACAGTGGGTTGTGTTTTTGGCTTGTTACCTTGCAATATTCTCCTGTGTTCCATAGGTGAAACAAACGGTGAGAGAGGTGTCAGAAAGGAAATGCCTAGGTGAATCCACCTCTGCATGGTACATTCTCATACTCATGCATTCCTTACGGACAGTGTTGTTTTTTTCCTGTCAAAGAAGGCTGTTGTTAGTACTGCCCTCAGTGATATGTGATCTCTGTCAGTTTCATTTAGTAAAATCAGGTCCTGCTCTGTAATATCCTTTAGAATATGCACCTGTGCTCCCCAGGAATCACATTAATACCTTTTTATGTACTGTATACAAGGATGGACAGGGGCCTAACCAATGGAAAACCTCTAGTCAAATAAGTAGATTCTCGTTCTAGATCTGCAAGAAGAACACAGAGCATCAGAGTCTCTTCTCTGTGAATATCTTCATGTAAGTTGTCATTCAGAAATCAATGTTGAAGATAACAATTAGAAACTCTTCTAAAATATTGAGGGCAAGAAGATGTAAAGGAAAAATTTTGCTGTTCCAATTAAAAGATTAGATTGGTTATGTCTTGGAAGTGTTTTTTCAAAAATACTCGGCTACAGAGCTGAGTGTGCCATGTGATCCTTTCAAATCCACATCGAACAGAAAATGTTTTGTTGGTTTTGTCTTTGTATGTCATGTATCACAACTTGTAAATATGTGCATGTTGTTTATGACGTGTGTCTATTTGTCTCTTATTGCACTGAAATCTGCAAGGCGAATAATTGTCCCATACCGTTTGCAGAAACTTCCTCCAACTCTTCCTCACTGTTGGCCCTTTTCCTTAGTTGATAAACTTAGAAAACCATTTAGAATTTTTTGCAACCCTGAGATTGAATGAAAAATCATGACTGTCTGAGATCATCTCCATGTCCCTCTAACTTAAACAGCTGAAAGGAAAGCATGAGATCTTCCACCTTATTTTATAGAGCTGTTCTCCAGTACTGGTGTGCTTGCTTGTATCTATACTTTGAACTAGGATTAAAGATATATATATATATATACACATGTATGTGTATATACATATATATTATATATCTGATTAAATCTTCGTTTGTAGATAGACTCGAGGGATTAATGGTGGTTTTAATGATTCCCTCACTCCTGAATCAGCAGAGACTATGAACAACGACAGTTGGAGGACTGTTCAGTGACCCATGTAAAACGAGTCTCGCTTGTGTCAGGGGAGACATGTAACTGTTCTGCATAATACCCTCTACAGAGAGGCCTAGGAGTGATGGATTTGGAACCTAATCTGTTTTGTTTCCTCAGTGTCAGAACACAGGCTGGAAGGACCTTTTAAAAACTTGGTGGCGCATATACGAAAGACAACAGAGCTGCTTTAGAAGTAGAGAAATGTTTTGTCAGTATAGGTAAAAGTTTAATGCAAGCTTTTAAACAGATACTTTAAAAAGATTCTGTCTTGCTGGCTTTTCTTTTTTCAGCCAGCCAGATCACCATTTAGAAGTTTCATGCATCATAAAGAATGTCTTGTTGCTTTCATTTTTTTGGTGGTGGACCCCTGTCATTGTGAGCTATCACTATCAATCTTACTGAATGGACAAATAGCTGTGTAAATAGCTTCTCATACGACATTTCTACTGATAGCTGTTTGACTTTGTCTTCCCACTACGAATGGGAGGATCATTTATCAACTCCCCTTCTGGGTAGCTACCAAAAAAATACTGGCTTATGGTCCCATGTGACCCTGACTTTGTTAAGCCCAGATTATGAGTGCCTTTAGCAAGTTTTAGCATTTCACAGAAAGAAGAGATGATAGAATTATTGCCATTAGTCACAATGCATAAAATAGGAGCTTGGAGTAACAAAGCTTTGTGTGAATTCTATGTTCTACATCTTTTTTTTTTTATTCATGCAATCTCAATTTGATATTGAGTAAAATTATATGATAATTGATCAGGAACCATACATCCTGAAAATGAATCCAGTTGTACAAGGCTGGCAATGGTCATTGATTTTTTTTTTTCCACTTTGATCTGCATTGCATTTATATTTAGTGATCAATAGTGTGGTGGATTGGGAAGAGCTTGATATTGATGTTTGGAAAAACTTTATTCCAGTGTCATTTTCAAATACTGTCTTATCGAATACTGTAGAGAGGATAGAATTATGTATTTGCACATGAAGTGTGTGAAGACTGTCATGCATAATACTTAGTCATTGTGCTGTTATGATTCATCTCTACATTTAAAACAGGTACCTTCACAAATCAGGTTAAGATGTTAAAATTTTCCTTACTATAATGAATTAAAAATTCTAAATTGCCTGTACTCTTTGAGTCTCTAAAATGCACTGCTAAATTAATTTTACTGCAGAAATGCTAACATTTTTCTTGACAGTTTATTATGAGAAATTTTAAATGTACCTTAAAGTTGATGAATTTTACAGTATATTAGCACTAGATTCTGTTAACATTTTCCAGTACTTATATTACCATATATTTGTCTTTATATTGCCATATATTTGTCTGTCCCTCTGTCTATCTGTTGAACAATGGAGTTTTAAAAATATATACATTTTAGTGTAAATTTCAGATACTTCCCTGAACAATTCAGCATAGGCATAATTAATTATAGTTTAATATCTGTTTACATATTAACATCTTTTAACAAGCAGTGTATGAAGTTGATAACCTGAGCCAGTTAACATATGTCTTTTTCTCCTGTGGACTTTAGCCTTCTTGTTTCTGTTTTTGTATATGCTTAGAGTGAGGGAAGACAACTCCTTTTCAAACTGAAGTTTTTTGGTGTTGGTCATTTTAATGCTTAATTGTCATACATTTTAAAGCTTCACGATAGGAATTTTTTCTTTATCCCTCTTTTTTGACGTATGTTTGCTCAACTATGCAGCTTCTTTAGAAAACTGTAAATTACTGATTGGGGTTTATTAAATCAGCTTATACCTCATTTCAATCTACTGCTGCTTTTTTCTCCATGGTATCATTTCTCCGTTTACTACTTTCACCTGTTCTACCAGAGAATAGAGAGGCATAAAGGGTCAATCCCACAGACGATTAGAAGAACGTTTAAACAACTCTAGAAGAACAGATGGAGTAGTTTAGAAAGCTGAAACCATTAGTTTATCTAAAGCCTTTGAATTCCCTGAGAATTGTAACTGCCCATGCTTCCTCTTAGCCATAATTAGCAGGATTAAAAATGATTGTACTGTACAATGAGTTTTTGAAATTGTAAGCCTTAGTAACCATCTTTAGCTTTACTCTAGTACTGTTTAGGAAAGAATTATTGACATATGCCTTTATTTTTATGCCAATTATTTTGTGGACAAAATCAGAAGAATTTAAATGACTTGTTGCAGATTATGAAGATTCAGTGGGTAAGTCAGAAGTGAAATTTTGATACCCTGGATTCATATTCTTGTGCTCTTTGATAAAATTCATGGCTTTCAAAATAAACACTCCCTTTAGGTCGCTTAAAATGAAACTATGTATTTTTACTAATTAGACTTTCATTTTTTTGGACATTTTACAATTCTTTGAACTTAAAAGATTTTTCCGTGGTCATAGTTTCTCATTAAGTCAATGCAACTGCTAAAAATCTCACTTTGCTGTTAAATACTAATAATACAGGTTTTATCAGATTTCCTTTTACATTTACATAACCTTCATGATTCACTCATAACTCTTTCTGTGTAAGTGCTTAAGTGACCCCCTCACTAGTGAAAATAAATGTTCTATATCACTGACTATATGTATATTCTCTACATGATATATTTTTTTAAGGAAAAGAAACCCCACGTGTCCGGATGAACAATATTATCCTAGTGCAAAGCACATATAAAGCGGTTTGTTCTATTCTGAAAATCTGGCATTTACAGGAACAAAACCTTTAGAGTGGCTGGTCATTGTTTTACCTTCTTTTGGTACTTGAGCATCTTCCTGTGGTTTTGTAAATGTGTGTCATTTTGTAAGAATTTCATGTTGATTCTGTGTTAATTGGTGTCCACCTTGTGATATCCTCAGCTGACTGTAATAATTTAGTCTGGGTATGGGGTGTCTGCTTTGAAATGCCTTACTAGAGTGTGGCAGACTCTGCTCTAAAGCATTCCGTGTGTCTGCTAAGACAATAAGTTGCCTCTCTTGGATGTATGCTCTAGATCCAGAAGCAAAACTGATTTTGCTTTCACTGTTAATGTTGCATTTTAGCTCATTGTTTTAAATTAGAGAATAAAATCATGGAGCCAAGGGAAACTTTACAACCCTTCATTTAATGGCATGGCAAACTTTAAAAATTGCTTTTACTGTTTCCCTAGAACGATGTTTCTGATAAAGGATATAGCTAAAAAATGCCTGCCAGAACTGTATGAAATTGCGTTTGTTTCCTACAGTTTCCCCTAAATGTCATACAGGGATTTAACATCTGTGTATGCTGTTGGGGCTTTGTGCCAGTCATCACTTTGGAAATCTGTGTTCTGAGGCTACATAAATGACAAAAATGTCTTGGGATTGAAGCCAATCAACTGTGAACTGTGAAACTGAAATTGCTCTTTTGGTTTTATTTTCTCAAGCATATTGAATAGAGAATCCTGAAAGTTATTTAAAATTTACACTGCTTCTGTTGATGGCTCATTTTGGCTGTGTATCCTCATTTATGTACTGGTTTCTGACAAAGGCTTGACGTTATTATAGCAGTCATTTTGTGTTCAATTTAATAAAAGAGTTTCTGAGTCTTGTCTGCAAATCGTTTGGTTGTGAGTTGGGGATCAAAGAAAGAAGGTGCATTGTCAGCACTGAGGTGCTGAGGTGTTATTTTTGATGCAGATGGTTGATGGCTGAGGATTCACCTTTTATCCATCTGCATGTAATTTGCCACCTGCTTCTAGAACTCATGGGGCTTCCGCAGTCGCTCTGTGGTAAAGGGTATGCCTCCAATGCAAGAGACTTGCAGGAGATGCTGTTTGATCCCTGGGTTGGGAAGATTCCCTGGAGAAGGAAATGTCAATCCACTCCAGTATTCTTGCCTGGAAAATCCCATGGACAGAGGAGTCTGGCGGGCGACAGTCTATGGGGTCGCAAAGAGTCAGCAGACATGACCTAGCTACAGTCCCCAGCTTTTTTCTTGAACTCAGAGTATTTTGTCACCTACTTGGGTGTGCAGTAGAGTTGACCCTGCTGCCTACACTACCCCATTCTCCCATTGCTGGAGTTCGCCTCGATCAATTGGAGCAAGTTCTCAATTTTATTGATAGATTTAATTTTTAGATTTAAGTTTAATCTTTCCTTCAAATTCTGAGAAAAGTTGCTTAGCAGGACTGTAACTGTTGCTTCTGGAAGTAAACACAGAGTAAGAGGCAAATATGCCCAATAATCTTTTGGGTGTTCATATATAAAATACTTTTGCAAATATAATCAGTGTATATAAACAATGTATTATAGGGGTATGGTCTTTGAAGCACTCTGGTTGACAGGATGCAATGTGCTTTTCAGTTTAAATACTCATTTTAAAAAGGTTAGAGCCCCGGAAGATGCTGCTGGGCTTTGTTTAATCGGGATGCAAGACACATACACTTACTGTCGTGGGAAAAATTCTTGTGTCTGCACAAAAAAATGTTTCTGAATGAAGAGAACAGATATCATTGAATCTATCTGTGTTGTAAAATACTCAAGGCATCAGCACATTTTATGAAATCATCTCCAAGAGACTTTTAGCTTAAAGTCATGATAATGAACATAAAAATAGTTTTAAACCACTTGAGCTTGTTAGATTTTCTTTCTTCAGGCATTTCTAAGGCCTATTTGTTTGCTGAAAATCTATTCAAGGTCAAGCACTGGGTGTTACCTTTTCAAATTGCCTGTATGGAAGACTGACACTAAAGTTCCCAGTCTATTTTGAATCGATATAAGAGTGTTAAGATCAGAAACAGATCTTTTGTGATAAGTTTTAAGATTTTTATCATCTGAGGTGAGGATGACCCACTGAGTTTTGTTCCTCTTGTGAGATATTCATAAACTGTTGAAAATCGGGAACTGCAAAAAAGATAAAAGCAAGTAACTATTTTGAAGTATAAATATTATTTAATAGAGATATGATTATGAGTTCTTCCCCTCTACAAGGAAAAAATTTACCTACAATACACTCTATTGTGTGTGTGTGAGAGAGAGAAAGAGATGTGTATTAAGGAGGAGTAGATAGAAATATGTTTTAAGATGATCAAATACTTGTAATGAAGTATGTCCAAAGGAACAGATGGAAATTTGCCACTGGAAGAAATATGCTCCTCCACGGGCAGTCTATAACTTCTGCTTGGCATTTTGGATAAGTCTTTAAGTACATAATTAGAGTTTCAAATGTGTTTTGGCTGGCAGCCATCCCTCTAGACAGGAACAAGATGTCTTTCATATTAGCTTCAGTTTTTAATCTTTGCTGATGCCGGGGGCTCTTTTCTATCCCTGTTTTCTAGAAATAGCTCACTAGGTTATGGACTTTGACCAAAGGTATCTAGTGCCACCCTGTGGACTCTCTAAATCTTACAGTGAGCTGTTTGTGGTACACTATCTTTGAAGAAGGATCTTTTGCTTAAAAACCACCTAGTGGTGGGAAGGAGTTTTTATCTGTACATAAAGCAAAGGCAGGTATGTCTTTGGGAGATACTGAGTGTATTCTTTTACAGCTTTAGCTGCCAAAGTGCAGAGTGAGGAAGGTGGCAGATCTGCATTCAGGATATATATGTTTGTATGTATTTGCATATGTGAAAAGTGAAAGTGTTAGTCACTTAGTTGTGTCTGATTCTTTGTGACCCCATGGAGCCTGCCAGGCTCCTCTGTCCATGGGATTCTCTAGGCAAGAATGCTGGAGTGAGTTGCCATACCTCCTCCAGGGAATCTTCCCAACCCAGGGACTGAAGCTGGGTCCCCTGCATTGCAGGCAGATTCTTTACCATCTGAACCACCAGAGAAACCCCTGTATGCATATATGTGTATGAATTTATGATGTTTTTAAAAATGTCTTTTACTTTAAAGAATCCATCATTCACACATTTTGGGGTTTGTGAAAAACAAGCATGGAAACTGTTAAAATGAGAGTCAACAAAAGTCTAGAAGGAAAGGACTAGAAAAACCTCTCATTAAAGACGATTGTTGAAAAATTTTAAAAATTAGGTACAGGGGCAAATGTTACCAGATGTGTAAATCATGCTGACAATGTACAAACTAAACTACGTGGTACTCAGCAAACGTAATTTGCTTTGGAGAACATATTGTTTTCTGCCTCTAAACTAGCAGTACAGAGACATACTTTAAAGTCTTTTATTACATATTTCGCATACTTAGAATAAGTGCGTGCTAAGATAACTAGCCAGTTCTGTCACCTGCGTGCTCTTGGGCATACTACCTAACCTCTCTAAAATGTAGCTACTCAGAGTTGGGGTATTAGGTGTGAATTCCAATTATTTAGTTTCATCCCTCTTGGTCATATGGATAATTTAGAGAATTGATCGTTGAAAAACTGGTTTAAAAAAAAGGAAAACCAGTTGAGTTTTTTAATAGGTAAGTCCTTATCTCACCCCTAAACTCATGCTCCCCTGTTTCTTCCCCAGAGGTGATCGCAGTTACCAATTTCTTAGATATTTTTTCCTAGAGATATGCTATGTAGTATGAATGGTGGCATTCCATACACTTTTTCCAGTGGCCCATTTGCCTTGGCAGTCATTCTAGACCAGCACGTGTGGATCTCATTCTTTTTGACTATGTGGTATTCCCTTGTATAATTTCCAAAGTTTCTTGTTTTTTGGTCTTCCACTGATGGACATTCCTGGTAGCTCAGACAGTAAAGAATACTTCTACAGTGCAGAAGACCTGGCTTCAATCCCTGTGTTGGGAAGATCCCCTGTAGAAGGGAATGGCAACCCACTCAAGTATTCTTGCCTGGAGAATCCCATTGACAGTGGAGCCTGGAGGCTATAGTCCATGGGGTTGCAAAGAATTGGACATGACTGAGCAATTAACACTTTCACTTTTCACTTGTTGATGGAGATATATATATATATATATAGTTGTGATTTGTTTAAATTGAACTTTAAAATTGTAGTAAAATATACATAACAAAGTGTATCATTTTAACCATTTCAAAGTCTACAATTCAGTGGCATCATTAAGTACATTCACATTGTTGTGCAATTATCATCACCTCCCAACTCCAGAACTATTTTCATCTTCCCAAACTGAAACTCCTTAACTCATTAAAAATATGCTCTTCCCTCTGAGCATGATAACCACCATTCTACCTTGTGAATTTGACTAGGTTCCACATGTAGGAAAGTCAGAGTATTTGTTTCCTAGTGACTGTCTTATTTCATTTAGCATAATGTCCTCAATGTTTATCCATGTGGTAGTATCTGTAAGAATTTCTTTCCTTTATAGGCTGAATAGTATTTCATTGTATGTGTATACTACATTTTGTTTGTCATTTATCTATTGATGGACATTGGGCTGTTTCTACCTCTTGGCTTTTGTGAATAATGCTGCTATGAACATGACTGTACAAAAATTAAAAACTTTAAAAATTATTTCACATAGACAAAATATAGCAGATTACCAAACAGACATACATATACTCATCAACCAGTTCACCAGCACTATCAAATCCTAGCATTTTGCCACATTTTATTCTGATATTTTAAAGTACAGATTCAGCTGAAACCCACTGTACCTTTTCCCAATTTTAGTTTCATGCCTCCCCAGATAAATCCACATCTTGAATTTACTATTTCATGTACATAATTATTTTAATACCATATGTATTCATAAATAATATGTAGCATTGTTTATGATTTCAAAATCAATACAAATGGCATCATAATAGACATATCTCTGTCATTTTCTTTTTTTCTCATCACTATTTTTGAGATTTATCTATGATGATACATGAGAAAGTCGCTTAGTCGTGTCCGATTCTTTGTGACCCCATGGATTATACAGTCCATGCAATTCTCCAGGCCAGAATATTGGAGTGGGTAGCTGTTCCATTCTCCAGGGGATCTTCTCAACCCAGGGATCAAACCCAGGTCTCCCGCATTGCAGATTCTTTACCAGTTGAGGTACCAGGGAATGACAATACATGTAGCTATAATTTATTCACGTTAAATAGTATTCAGTGTCCCACTGTCTGAATTCATCCTTCTGTCCATGGATGGTTAGGTGGTTTTTCACCTGACTTATCGCACAAGTGAACATAACACACTTTTTCACCGTCAACTATCCCAGCACTTTCGGAAAGGGAAAATGCTCCTTAAAATCCCCATTTCCGCACCCCACTTTTTCCTTCCCAGAGGTAACTGGTACTACTAACATACTGTGTATTCTTCCAGACCGATTTCTCTGTGTCTCTAAATATGTAGCTTTTATGTGTTGCTGGAGACATTTTTTTAAGTATCTGTTATAGTGCTTCTTATTTAACTACGTATTCTCTATTCCAGATTTGCTAAATTCTCTCAGGTGTTTCACTAGATATGGATTCATTCACTCCAGCTTGAAAATATATTTTAGAGAATGAAAACAAAGTATCCAAGTTGAAGAGGTCACTGCTGTAGCAGAACTGTATTTTAAAAGGCAAGCAGTGATGCTTTAGTTATATGTGTCTTGTTTAGGATGCTAAAACTAAGAGGCAAAGCCTTTCCTGGGGATGAGAAATGTGCCTCTACTTTCTCATGAGATCTCCCTTTTCCTTTTGTCTAGTTCAGTGGGTCGCAGTCAATAGCTTGGGGGATTTTCATTTGCTGATTGTGATGCCCTACTTCTCTGTTCCCTTCCTCCGCTTGTGCAGGAGGAGGATGAATTTTGTTTCATAGGAATTTTCTTTGATTACTAGAAGGACAGTGTCTAGCCAGTGAATTCATCGTATATGAATTCATCATCATATGAATTCATCGTCAGGGGCCTTACCAAATGCTCATTGTGTCCTGAAGGTGGGAGCTCTCAGAATGGCTGTTGCCTGATGCCATTCCATATCTCATCCACATGTTCTCTGCCAAGTCCATCTTAGTGGACCAAGGAAAGAGAATGAGCAGCTTCATGTTTCTTTGCACATGGTCATCATTTTATCACTTGGTAGCTGGTGAGGAAAATAGGAATTCATCTTTGGGCTCAAGGATTCTGCAAAGTCACTGCTAGTGAGGGAAAACTGTGGTCTGTGCTGGATTTCAAGAAAGATTTATATGTTACTTTATAATTGCCCTATCACAAATGGTTGCCACTTTTGGAATCATGGATTGATGTGCTAAAGAGTAAAAGCAAAACATCTGAGGATGGGGCCTAAGTAAAACCTGGCCATGATATTCTTTTCCTTTAAAACTTCCACTGGTTCCCCAATGCCTAAAATTTAAGTTCTACTATCATAGAATTAAATCAAAGCCTTAAAGCAGAGCTCGCAAACCAGCAGCCTATGATGGAATTTGTCTTGCAGATATGTTTTGTCTGGCCCCACAGTATTTTAGAAAAATTAGAATTAGTTCTCAAGAGACCAAGATCAAGAGATTTAACATAAAAATTGGGATTTCTGGACATTTTGTTGTTGTTGTTTAGTCTCTTAGTAATGTCCAACTCTTTTTGCAACCCCACAGACTGTAGCCCATCAGGCTCTTCTCTTGCCATTACCTTCTCCAGAGGATCTTCCCGACCCAGGGATTGAACCCGCCTCTCCTGCATTGCAGGTGGATTCTTTACTGTCTGAGCCACAGGAAAGCTGGATTTCTGGCTATCTTGGTCAGCATTTCTGTAGAAATCAGATGATGTTTTGTGAATTGTGGCTATCCTTTTTGGATGGAGCATGTGATGTGAAAGTTACTCAGTCGTGTCTGACTCTGCAACCCCATGGACTCTACAGCCCATGGAATTCTCCATGGCAGAATACTGGAGGGGGTAGCCTTTCCTGTCTCCAGGGGATCTTCCCAACCCAGGGGTTGAACCCAGGTCTCCCACATTGCAGGCAGATTCTTTACCAGCTGCGCCACTGGATGGAGCTTGAGCTCTCCACTTTGCAACAACCACCTATCCCCAGCCCCAACCCCACGGTATTGGACTCCTCTGGGGTTCTGGTTCCATAAGCCTGCTTTCTGACTCCCAGCTCCTCTGCTGGTGCAGGAAGGAATTCTCTAACCTTCTGTTACAGGTGCAAACCTGTGAGTGTCAAGGTGTTAATACTGTATGCGGCAATCCATTAGTAATGAGGATCAAGAGGCAGTTGATAAATGCTTCCTGTTTTTATGTCTCGGAGGGGATAATTCCAAGTTGAATTCTAAAATTTATTTGTTTATTTGGCTTTAGTTGTGGCACATTGGATCTTTACTTGTGGCATGTGGGATCTAGTTCCCTGAGCAGGGATCAAACCCCAGGCCTCCTGTGCTGGGCATGCAGAGTCTTAGCCACTGGACCACCAGGGAAGTCCCCAAGTTGAATTCTATATAGTAATTCTCTATAGCTCCTGGAGAGGCCCCAGTGGAATAGAACTGCAATTTTCCACCACAGGAACCAGATCCTCCTGCACCTTGGATTGGCTTTCCCCACTCTCGTTTTTACTTTTTTCCAGTTCCTCACTCTCATTCCTTGGAAACATCTCCTTAAAATAAACTTGTGCTTAAACCCCTGTCACAGGCTTTGCTTTTTAGGTGGGCACCAAGGCTAAGACCTCCTCCATTCCTGATTTTTTAACAAGCCAGCCCTCTTGATTCATTCAGCTTCCCTTCCTGGTTCTTCAGGCCTTTGCAACTGTGATGCTGCCTTAGAGACTCACCTTTAGGGACTCATTCCATGTATTCTGGGCTTCCCTGGTGGCTCATATGGTAAAGAATCTTCCTGCAATGCAGGAAACCTGGGTTTGATCCCTGGGTTGGGAAGATCCCTTAGAGAAGGAAATGGCAACCTGCTCCAATATTCTTGCCTGGGAAATCCCATGGACAGAGGCACCTGGCGGGCCGCAGTCCATGAGGTGGCATAAGGGGCAGGCTCAACTGAGTGATTAACACTTTGCAGGTATTCTGCATCATGACCACCCTGAGCGAGTCCTCAGATACCCCATGCAGCAGTAAAGCCCTCTGTAGTGCTGTTTCCTTTGCTTGAAACCTCACTCCTGCAGCCCTATGCCGCTTCCCTGCCCTCCTTCCATCAGCAAATTCCTACTTGGCCTGCAGGGCCAGCTTCAGTTTAGATGCCTCTGTGGACCTTCCTTAACTCCTCCATACTCAAGCATCTTTAAAGCCTGAGGAGAGAGAGCTAGGAGAGAGGGAGAAATTGCAGACAGAGGAAGAAGATACTGATGGAGCCCACTCTTGTTGGAGACGATGGAAAGGGCATTGGGAGAGCAGAGGCAGGTGCTTACTGCCAAAAGGAGGATTCTTCATTCTTGGAGAGAGGAGTCATGCGCGCAAACATGTGCCAGGCACATTCCAAGTGTTTCCAAAATATTTAACAAGCAAAGACTTTCTTCCTCACAGGGGTCCTTATATCCTGTGAAGTATGTGTTATTATGACCCCCATTTTACAGATTAGAAAATTGCGGCACAGAAAGGTTAAGTAATTGCCCAAGATCACTCAGCTGGTATGTAGTCAGGCTGCCAGGGAGGCTAGTTTCAGAGTTCATGCTCTTGACCATTATGTCTTATTGCTGTTGCCTTGCTAAGTTGCCTCAGTCGTGTCCGACTCTTTGCAACGTAATGGACTGTAGCCTACCAGGCTCCTTTGTCCATGGGATTCTTCAGGCAAGAATACTAGAGTGGATTGCCATGCCCTTCTCCAGGGGATCCCAATGCAGGGATCGAACTCAGGTCTGTTACCACTAGCGCCACCTGGGAAGCTCTCTTGCTTCTTAAGGGAAGGTAACGTAGGAAAAGCATACTTATGGAAAAGAAAGCTGAGATGGGTGGTTGTTAGTTGACCTTAATCTTCTCAATGGGGCAGGACACAAAGACAGCCAGTGTGATTATCAGAGGTGGTGACCCTGTTTGATTTTGACTAGAAAGTGAGAAAAAGAAGGAAGAGCAAATTGGTCTTGGTCTTGTTTTTCAAAAGCTCCTAAAATATCAATAACAGTATGCCTGCCTATTAGCACATTGTCTAGACTTGGCAACTAAGCTTCTACTTTTGCCAAATGGTTGGTTTTCCTTGTGGCACTTCCAAAAAAAACAGTACTTGAAATAGGAATGGACCTCAGACTGTCCAGAACATGCTTCTGGAGAAAGGATCTTTGTTTTCCACAGCATTGCTATAAACACCTAGGAAGGATTTGGGAGTACTTTGTAGTTTGGCATAGTCTGGGTGGTTTCCAGAACAGAGGGGCACCAGTTTTCATGAGAATGGAAAAGATGTCTCCAGCTCAGCAAATTCTCATGCCCAAGAGGGTTTATCCACAGGTGTGCCTCTCCCTGTGGAATGTGGGGGGACCTGGGAAGTTTTGCTTCTATTTGTGCTATTGTCTGCTTTATATAGCTATCTTCAAAGTTTTCACGTCCTGACGTTAAAGAAATGTTATATGCTTGATGTCTATGGGAGTCTTTTATCTCATAAACCACCCCGTGGGGACATACACAACCAGTTCATCACGTGAGAAGGAATATAGCTGAATGGAGTGATGGAGTGTGCCTGATTCAGGAATGTAGCACTCAATTTACTACATGAACAAATTTAGTCAGGAGCCTAAATTGAAGTAAACAAACAAAACAGCCAAACGTGTGGATGCACATATGGGGAAGATAATGGGGAAAAAAATGTCAGAAAGGGAATTTGCATTTTTTCCACTGAGGCTGGGTTTTCCCCTATTTAGTTTTGTGAAAATCGTTTGCATCATCCTCTTTGCCTTATGGACTAAGGCTAAAAGCCCTTTAGTTGTGGCAATTGCCTTTCACTCATAGGATGGCAGTGAAAGTTAGAACAAGAATGAAGAATAAAAAGTAACATTCTGAAAACAGTCAGGCTCTTTTAGCCTTAAAGCTTTGTGAGATGAGTAGTGTCCAGTGGACTCCCTTCAGGGGTCTGGAGTAGGTTAACCTGGGCTTGAGTCCAGAAATCTGCATTTTTAAACATGTACCTAAGATGAAGCTGATGGGGATGTTCGTGATGCCCACAGTGTTTTAGAGGGAAGGTTTTTGTTTTAAAGCCTAAGGAAATGAACAGAAGATATCATTTTAAAGCTTTAGTTAACTGGGATTATTATTATTGCTGGGATTATTAAGATGAGTAACCTGGCAAAATCTCGATACTTTGGATGAGTTTGTCTAAATTATCAAGGTTTCTTATGTACTATTCCTAATACATGTTGTTCAGTCGCTAAGTCCTGTCTGACTCTTTGTGACACCATGGACTGCAAGCACATCAGGCCTCCCTGTCCCTCACTCTATCCTGGAGTTTGTCCAAGTTAAGTTCCATTGAATCGGTGATGCCATCCAACCATCTCATTCTCTGTCTCCCTCTTCTCCTTTCGCCTTCAATCTTTCCCAGCATCATTCCTAATAGATAGCGTCCCTTTATTATCCTTTTGTTGGCTGCAGAATCTGTACTTCTAGGTCTATTTTACCTGTAATTGTGTCTTCTCTCTTTTTAATCTTTGTCAGTCTTGCTAGAGGCTCAATGATCTTATTGATCTTTTCAGAAAACTAGTTCTGTGTTTGATTTTTCCCTATCGTTTTTTTGTTTCCAGCTTCATTGATTTCTTCTCTTCTCTTTATTATTTCCTTCCTGAACCCAAAGTAAACTTTGGTTTTATTTTTCTTTTCCTAGATGGCTGAGGCCGGAGCTTGGATTATCAATTTGAGATTTTTTTCTTGTATGTAATGTATGCATTTAGTGCTATAAATTTTACTCTCAGCACAGCTCTAGTGCTAAGATGTTGTGTTTCCACTTTTGTTCAGTTTAATATATTTTAAAAAATTTCACCTAAGACTTCCTTTTTGACTCATGGATTATTTAAGAGGAATGTGTTGCTTAGTTTACATGTATTTGGAAATTTTCCTATACTTCTATTTTTTGATTTCTAGTTGATTCCACTGTAGTCAAAGAATGCTGCCTGATTTAAATTCTTTTAAACTTGGTGAGGTTTGTTTTATAGTCTAGAAAATGGTCTATTTTGGAATATATTTTGGGGGAACTTGAAAAAAAATGTATTCTACTGTTGCATGGAAAATTCTATGAATGAGTAGATCATGTGGATCAATAAGTTTTATTTTTTGTTAGGCAGATTTTTTGTTTGTTTGTTTGATTTTTGGCTGTGCTGAGCCCTTGTTGCTGTGTTTCGGATTTTCCTTAGTTGTAGCAAGCTGTGGTTACTCTTTATTGTAGTGTGTGGGCTTCTCATTGCTTTGGCTTCTCTTGTTGTGGAGCAAGGTCTTAATAGTTGAGGCACACAGGCTTAGTTGCCCAGTGGCGTGTGGAATCTTCCTAGACCAGGGATCAAACCAGTGTCCCCCGCTATGGCAGGCGGACTCTCAATGACTGCACTACCAGGGAAGTTCAATTGAAGTGTTTGAGTTCTGTATCCTTGCTAATTTTCTATCTAGCTCTTCTAGTAATTGTTGAGAAAAGAGTATTGAAGTCTCCAACTGTAATTGTGAATTTGTCTATTTCTCCTTTCAGTTTCATCAGTTTTTGCTTCACATATTTTGAGTTCCTATATTTAGGACTGCTTTAACTGCTTGGTGGATTGACCCTTTAATTATTATATAATGTGTCTTTCTGTCTAGTTATTTTCTTTGCTCTAAAAACTTCTTTATCTGATACTCACATAGGCACTATTGTTTTTTAATGTTTTCATAGCATGTTTTTATCTGACCTTTTACTTTCAACATGTTTACATTTTGCTATATGAGTTTCTTGTAGACAGCACATTAGTTCATTTCAGTTCAGTTCAGTTCATTTGCTCAGTCATGTCCGACTCTGCGACCCCATGAATCGCAGCATGCCAGGCCTCCCTGTCCATCACCAACTCCCGGAGTTCACTCAGACTCACGTCCATCGAGTCAGTGATGCCATCCAGCCATCTCATCCTCTGTCGTCCCCTTCCCCTCCTGCCCCCAGTCCCTCCCAGCATCAGAGTCTTTTCCAATGAGTCAACTCTTCACATGAGGTGGCCAAAGTACTGGAGTTTCAGCTTTAGCATCATTCCTTCCAAAGAAATCCCAGGACTGATCTCCTTTAGAATGGACTGGTTGGATCTCCTTGCAGTCCAAGGGACCCTCAAGAGTCTTCTCCAACACCACAGTTCAAAAGCATCAATTCTTTGGCACTCAGCTTTCTCCACAGTCCAACTCTCACATCCATACATGACCACAGGAAAAACCATAGCCTTGACTAGATGGACGTTAGTCGGCAAAGTAATGTCTCTGCTTTTGAATATACTATCTAGGTTGGTCATAATTTTTCTTCCAAGGAGTAAGCGTCTTTTAATTTCATGGCTGCAATCACCATTGGTCATGATTTTTAATCCACTCTGCCAACCTGTGCCTTTTAATCATTGTATTTAAACCATTGCCATTTAATTATTGAAATGTTAGGATTTAAATCTGCCATTTTATCTTTTGTTTTCTTTTCTCTCTGCTTTTTGTTTCTGCTTTCTTTTTCCTGCCCTCCTGTGGGTTACTTGAACATTATTTAGACTTCACTTTGATGTAATTATAGTTTTGGCAGTATCTCTTTGTTTAACATTCTAAGTGTCATGCATATCTAACCACAGTTTAGTAATGTTTTTACTGCTCCAGGAGCTTCCCCAGTCGCTCAGCTGTAAAGGATCCTCCTGCAGTGCAGGAGACACAGGAGACTTGAGTTCAATCCCTGAGTCAGGAAGATCACCTGGAGGAGAGCGTGGCAGCCCACTCCAGCGTTCATGCTGGAGAATCCCATGGACAGACGAGCCTGGCGGGCCACAGTCCATGGAGAGGTCAAGAGTTGGGTACAACTGAGGCGACGTAGCACGAACTCTGTCTTAACGATTTCCTTCACATACATTTAGAATCATGTCAGACAGTCTGTTTTTGCTTCAGCTGACTAACATAATTTAGAATACTGAAGAGCAGAAGGAAAGTCTACTATATTTATGCATATTTTGGTTCTTGTATTTCCAAGGTTCGTTCTTTTATCACTTCCTTTTTGTTTAGAGAAGTTTCTTTAGCTATTCTTTTAGAGTAGGTATGTTGGTGACAGATTCTCAGAGTTTTTTTTTTTCATCTGGGAATACATTGGTTTTCTCTTCCTTCCTAAAGGTTATTTTTGCTTGATGTAGGATTCTGAGTTGACAGTTCTTTCTTTCAGCACTTGAAAAATTAAGTGCCACTTCCTTCTGGCATCTATGGTTTCTAATGAGCAATACACATTCCTTTGAATAGCTTGTTCCTATAGATATGATGTCATTTCTCTCTTACTGCTTTCATTTTCAGAAGTTTAATATGTTTTGACATGGATTTCTCTGGATAATCTTATTTGGAATTTTCTCCCAAACTGAATCTGTGGGTTTATGTTTTCTGCCAAATTTGAAAACTTTTCACCATTAATTCTTTAAGTCATTTTTTAGTCCCTCCCTGTCTCTCCTCTCATTTTAGAATTCTGATGACATAAATGTTCAATCTACTGTTTTCTACTGTTATCATCCCACAATATCCCTGAGGCTATGTTCATTTCTTAAAAAATATTTCTTTCTTTCTGGTTGTTCATAGTTTCTATTGTTCTCTCTTCTATTTCACTGATTCTTTTCCCTGTTTCTTTCATTCTGCTCTTGAGCCCATTCATTGAGTTTTTTATTTTGCTTATTGTATTTTTCATTTCTAAGATTTTCATTTCACTCCTCTTTATATCTTCTAATTCTTTGTTGAGGCTCTCAATTTTTTTCATTTGTTTCAATTCTGTTAATTATTGCCAACATCCATTGGTTCATAGAAAAACCAAGAGAATTCCAGATAAGCATCTTCTTCTCCTTCATTGACTGTGCTAAAGTTTTTGACTGTGTGGATCACAACAAACTGTGGAAAATTCTTCAAGAGATTGGAATACCAGACCACCTTACCTGCCTCCTGAGAAATCTGTATGCAGGTCATGAAGCAACAGTTAGAACTGGAACATGGAACAGTGAACTGGTTCCAAATTGGGAAAGGAGTATGTCAAGGCTGTATATTGTCACCCAGCTTATTTAACTTCTATGCAGAGTACATCATGTGAAATGCCAGGCTGGATGAATCACAGGCTGGAGTCAAGATTGCAGGGAGAAATATCAATAACCTCAGATACACAGATGATACCATCCTTGTGGCAGAAAGTGAAGAGGAACTAAAGAGCCTCTTGATGAAAGTGAAAGGACACAGTGAAAAAGCTGGCTTAAAAGTTAACATTCAAAAAGCTAAGATCATGACATCTGGTCCCATCAATTCACGGCAAATAGATGGGGAAACAGTGGAAACAGTGACAGAATTTATTTTCTTGGGCTCCAAAGTCACTGCAGATGGTGCCTGCAGCCATGAAATTAAAAGATGTTTGCTCCTTGGAAGAAAGTTATGACAAACCTAGACAGCATATTAAAAAGCAGAGACATTACTTGGCCGACAAAGATCTGTATAGTTAAAGCTATAGTTTTTCTAGTAGTAGTGTGTGGATGTGAGAGTTGGACCATAAAGAAGTCTGAATGCCAAAGGAATTGATGCTTTTGAACTGTAGTGTTGGAGAAGACTCTTGAGAGTCCCTTGGAGTTCAAGAAGATCAAACCAGTCAATCCTAAAGGAAATCAGTCCTAAATATTCATTGGAAGGACTGATGCTGAAGCTGAAACTCTAATACTTTGGCCATCTGATGCAAACAGTTGACTCACTGGAAAAGACCCTGGTGCTGGGAAAGATTGAAGACAGAAAAGAAGGGGACCAGAGAGGATGAGATGGTTGGATGGCATAACTGACTCATAGGACATGAGTTTGAGGAAACTCTGGGAGATGCTGAAGGACAGAGAAAACTGGTGTGCTGCAGTCCATGGAGTTGCAGAGTCAGACATGAGTAAGCAGCTGAACAACAACAAATTATTGCCCATTGAGCTATTGTGTGATAGATAATTTAAAATATTTGTCAGATAATTCTGTCATCTCAATGATGGCATCTATTGATTGTCTTTATTTCACTTGAGATTTTTCTGTTTTAGTATGACAGATGATATTCTATCAAAATCTGATTATTTAGATTGTATTCTGATATGAGACCGTGGATCTTAATTAAACCTTCTGCATTAACTGACTTCCTGAAGGAGAAGGAGGGGCAGAGCCTTGTGACTGCTGACACTGGAAGTTCAGGTTTCTCACTTGACATCAACTGACATTCATGAAGGGGCTCTTTATTACTGCTTTTCAGGGATGGGAATTCTGAGTCCCCTGTGGCCTCCAGGGACACCTGGCCAGGAGGGTTTGGAGTGCCTTGCTACTGCTCTCCAGTTAGCTTCAACTGACACCCTGAGGGGAGACTGGCCCCATCACTGCTGGGCAGTGGGGGGAATCCTGACTCATCAGCAGGCTTCCTCTGATTCACACTAGGGGAACGTCAGGGTGCATTAGGTGGAGTTGGAAGTCTAGGCTCCTATGTGATCTCCACTGACACTGCTGGAGTGAGGTCCACATTACTGGCTGATGGGAATTCAAGACCAGGCTCTCTACTCAGCCTTCTCAGATACAGCCCTGGTAGGAGTGTTGGGACAGCTGGTGAGGGTGGAAGTCTAGCTTCCACTCAGGGTTTGCTAGCATGGGTGGGTTGGGAACCACAGGTTTTTCTGTGGTATTTGGCTAGGGTCTAGCTGTTTTTGTCTAAAAGTTGACTATCTTGCTTGGCTCCCCCTCTTGTAGTCCTTTGGCTAGACACAGCAGACTTTTATTAGAGCTTTTAAAAATCTTCACTTGTTTACTGAATAGCTGGCTTCCTTAGCTGTAAGTCTGGCATATATAAGGCAAACAGAAAGCCCAGGGTACTCTTGACCATATCATTCCTTGGATCTGGAGGCCCCTAGCCATTCTGCCTTCTTTTCTTCACCTTTCTGATTATTCATATGTTTTACATATAACGTATTACTTAGCAAGAGGAATAGAGAAAAATATATCTCCCTCCTCTTCCTAGGAGCAGAAGTCTAGGACTTTAAAAATACATCTCCACAAAACTAATGTGAACTATAGCTGCTACTCTTTCTATTTATATTTTATTATGGGCTTTCCTGGTGGCTCAGATGGTAAAAGCATCTGCCTACAATGAGGGAGACCCAGGTTCGATCCCTGGGTTGGGACAATCCCCTGGAGAAGGCAATGGCACCCCACTCCAGTACTCTTGCCTGGAAAATCCCATGGATGGAGGAGCCTGGTAGGATGCAGTCCATGGGGTTGCAAAGAGACGACTGAGTGACTTCACTTTCACTTTCTTTCATATTTTATTATAAGGATCCTCTTTAGGCTATAAGCCCCTGAAAAGCACCACTTTTAATTGTCGTATAATATAGTATTGCTTCAGTGGGCTTTAATTTGTTCAACTAATCCCTTTTTTGGACATTTGGACTCTTTTCAATTTTAATCAGTGTAGATAACACTAAGTAAACATACTTTTTCATGATAATTGTCCAATTATTTGATTATTTTCTAAGTATATTATTTCTAGAAAGGAATTTGCTAGATCAGAAGGAAAAAAAAAAAAAACCATTAAAAGGCCCTTGATACACATTTGTTGCCGGAACAGTTGTACTGATTGTAACTCCTAGAAGCAGAGTATGAGAATGCTAGACTTACTGTACTCTAAGGTTGAATTATATCAGTTAGAAAATGTGCTGATTTAAAAGGAAAAAAAGAGTATTTAGAAATTTTAAACAAGATTTCTTTAATAGTGAGGTTGAACGTGATTACAATACTAATTCAATAACTTTACCACCAACAAGGAAGCTTAAAAAATAAATCCTCATGGGGACGTCCCTGGTGGTTCAGTGGTTAAGGGTCCACCTGCCAGTGGACTTGCTGGAAGACCCCACATGTCACAGGGCAACTAAGCCCATGCAACACAGCTACTGAGCCCGTGCGCTGCAACTACTGAAACCCAAGTGCCCTAGGGCCCGTGCTCTGCAACAAGAGAAGCTACTGGAATGAGAAACCCGGGCACTGTAATTAGAGAGTAGCCCCTGCTTGCCTCAACAGCTGCTGTTCTGCATGCAGCAACGAAGATCCAGTGTTTCCAAAAATAAGTAAAAATTTAAAAAAATCACCATGTTCAGAAGATTTAAAGCTTGATAATGTATTATGGCATTATATAGTATCATAATATGATGCTGCTGCTGCTAAGTCGCTTCAGTTGTGTCTGATTCTGTGCATCCCCATAGACGGCAGCCCCCCAGGCTTCTCTGTCCCTGGGATTCTCCAGGCAAGAACACTAGAGTGTGTTGCCATTTCCTTTTCCTAATATTATGCTAATATATCATAATAAGATATTACATGAATCTACATATGTGATAAAATTACATAGAACTGTATACTCACATAGAAATGTGTACAAATGAGCACATGTAAAATAGGTAAAAAATGAATAAGGTCTGTGGCTTGTACCAATGTTAATTTCTTGATTTTGATACTGTACTGTGGTTCTAAAAATTGTTACCATTGGAGAAAATTGGTTGATGGGTACTTGGGACCTCTCTGAACTATTTGTAATATTGATAATCAGTATCTTGTGTTTTATTTTCATAAGCATTCTTTTGGAGTGTCTGAATCCGTCTGTCTCAAACTAGTTTCTTTCAAAGTTTCTCTGTTTAGATCAGGGACAAAAGAATCCTCTATTTTTGTTGTCACACCTGAATCTAATTTGGAGACTTGTCCTTGGTCAGGAGGAGGCCTCATCCCTATTGGGCATATCAGATGTCTGGCTAGGGCATTGCTTCATGAAACCAGGAGTTGGTAGTTTCCACTTCACTTTTCTACTGGGTAGGACATTGTGTCTCCAGTCATTTCACTCTAGCTGAAAATGAAGTCTGTTCTGTCCTTCATTTTTCCCATAAGGGGATCTTCTAATTATCCACAGACCCTATGACTTTGGCGACTTATGAAGAATATTAACAGGGTGGTGTCCAATCAAAAGTAAGAATAGGTACTTAAGATGAATGTTTTAAAATAGTAAATAATTCTCCAAAGACTATAATAATGGTAAAAGGAGTTTCTACTAAAAAGAGATCAGTGTGTAAGAGTATTCCTAGGCTGTCAGGATTTTCTCTGTTAGGTGGGACCTGGGTCAGGACTTAAAAGATTGTTTTTGAATTATATCTGCTATCATCATAATAAAAATCCAAATACAACTTTCACAGTTATGGTTCAGGTCATATAAAACATACTCACTTAGACATCAAAGTTAATGTGCCTTGTAGTTATATTCCCAAAGGAGAGAACTGACAAAATATTTTATCCAAAAGAGATCGGGCTTTAGCAATAGGCTTGTGTTAACAGATCAGAGAAGGTAATGGTTTCATTGGACCTTGAATTAGTAGGTGGGAGTTTGGAATGCCACGTCCAGTTTGTGACATCACAGTTTAATGTGGCAAGAATATAATAGCATAGTTTCTCTAGTTTGGGTCTCAGGCCACCTGCATCAGGAAGGGAGACATAAACATTCTGATTCAGGTCCCATCTTAGATATTCTGGCTACATCAGAACATAGGATCAGAGTGGGCCTGGCAGGCTTCTCATCTTAACAAGCATTCCAGGTGATTCTGAGGCATAGCTGAAGTTTGATGTCAAAACACAGTTCTGAGGGTTTTAAGATACCCTAGAAACCATGTAATCAGAATTTCAAAGGGAACTGTAGGTATTTAGCTTGGACCAGAGTAGGCTTGGGGAGAAATTGGTAACTGCCTTCATTTTTCAAGAACTGTCACAGAGACATTCTCACCACTCCTAGGACCGGTAAACATGAGTTGCGTGCATGCTATGTTGCTTCAGTCGTTTCTGACTCTTTGCAACGCTATGGACTGTCCATGGGATTCTCCAGGCAACAATACTGGAGTGAGTTGCCATGCCCGACTTCAAGTGATCTTTCCCATCCAAGAATTGAACCTGCGTCTCTTATGTCTCCTGCATTGGCAGGCAGGTTTTTTTTTTTTTTTTTTTTTTAACCACTAGCACCACCTGGAAAGCCCAGTAAATGTGAGTTATATGGAGACAAACTTCATCTCAATGGGCTTCCCTTGTGGTTCAGCTGGTAAAGAATCCGCTTGCAATGTGGGAGACCTGGGTTCAATCCCTGGCTTGGGAAGATCCCCTGGAGAAGGGAAAGGTTACCCACTCCAGTATTCTGGCCTGGAGAATTCCATAGACTGTATAGTCCATGGAGTTGCAAAGAATCAGATACGACTGAGTGACTTTCACTTTTCATCCCAGTGGACAAAGAAAAAAATTCAGTCAAAGGCTACAGAATCATGGGGAATGGGCCAAGGGTCTATGTCTCTAAAACATTTCCCAAGAATCTGTGATCCTATGTCATTTAATTGGTCCTTCTGCCTTCAGAAGAATGTATGTTCCAAAAATCTACAGAATTCACATCTTCCCTTGTAAGCCCTTGGTCACCAGTGCATTAACTGCTTTCTCACTCCCTTTTTAAAACAATCTGTTGGCCATGCTGTGCGGCATGTGCGATCCTCATTCCCTGACCAGAGAGGGAACTCACACTCTTCATTGGAAGCATGAAGTCTCAACCATGGGACCACCAGGGGAGCCTCTGCTTTCTCTTTTGTGGTGCTTTTTCTGATCAGAACTAAAGCCCTCCTGATATGCTGATCCTCCTGGACCCCTAAGATATATCCAAAGCTGAATTTGAAAAGTTTCCAGGCATCACAGTGTTGTGGATGTTTTTTGGAATTCTTCTGCTTCTTAAATGACAGCCCCACTCAGCAGAAGAGCACCACTGACACAAAGTCTCACTTCTCCATTTTATAATCACCCCCACTTTTCACTTCTCATCATACTTTTGAAAAATAGCTGTAGTTATTTCTGCCTACTCCTTCACTTTTCTGAGGTGATTTTGAATGTGTTGTTTTGAGTAAATGTCTGAACTCGGCGGCTCAGGATTACCCTTGTGCTACTTGACTGGCTTCTGTGAACTTAGTGAACCTCTTATCCATTCTGTGGGCTTCCCTTGTGGCTCAGCTGGTAAAGAATCCACCCACAATGCAGGAGACCTGGGTTCAATCCCTGGGTTGGGAAGATCGCCGGAGAAGGGAAAGGTTACCCACTCCAGTATTCCAGCCTGGAGAACTCCATGAACTGTATAATGCATGGAGTTGCAAAGAGTTGGGCACGACTGATCGACTTTCACTTCACTTCACATTTCACTTATCCATTCCCACTTGTGTCTTTGAAGATTACCAGCTCTTTCAGGATGCTGTATGTGAACCCACACTCATGTGTTGTGTGGTGTGCTAGAGAACTGACTGACAACAATGGGCTCTAGGATCCTCCTCTTTCCAGGTGTCCTAGAAGATGGGGCAAAGAGTATAGTGAAAGAGGGAAGTTGCACTGTAAAAGTGAATGCTTTTAATATTTATCAGAAGGGCAGATTATGGAGAGAACAGAGCCCATACTTAGCCAGCATTTTCAAAAAGGAATTGGCATTTCTAAGTGAAGAAACTGTACATGTACCTTGGTAGAGAAATCTTTTTCCTGGCAGGTGACTTGTGGCTTCCTATAGAAATGCCTAAAGCCTTGGATATTATGTTTTTACTGCCAACGGTTCTGATACCAAATATTTAGGTTTTCCACATCAAGCAATTCTCCAATTCCTTGTGGACTCCAATGGGGCTGTCCTACAGTTTAATTCAATTAGACAATAACTACCCAGAGTTAGAGACCCCTGAGGTTAATTAAGGTCATGAACTCCTTATTGCCAAATTCAGACTTAAATTGAAGAAAGTAGGGAAAACTGCTAGACCATTCAGATATGACCTAAATCAAATCCCTTATGATTATATAGTAGAAGTGAGAAATAGATTTAAGGAAAAGATTTAACTATATCTGATAGATAGAGTGCCTGATGAACTATGGATGGAGGTTCGTGACATTGTACAGGAGACAGGGATCAAGACCATCCCCATGGAAAAGAAATGCAAAAAAGCAAAATGGCTGTCTGGGGAGGCCTTACAAATACCTGTGAAAAGAAGAGAAGGGAAACGCAAAGGAAAAAAAGGAAAGATAGAAGCATCTGAATGCAGAGTTCCAAAGAATAACAAGGAGAGATAAGAAAGACTTCCTCAGCAATCAATGCAAAGAAATCGAGGAAAACAACAGAATGGGAAAGACTAGAGATCTCTTCAAGAAAATTAGAGATACCAAGGGAACAGTTCATGCAAAGATGGGCTCGATAAAGGCCAGAAATGGTATGGACCTAACAGAAGCAGAAGATATTAAGAAGAGGTGGCAAGAATACACAGAACTGTACAAAAACGATCTTCATGACTAAGATAATCATGATGGTGTGATCACTCACCTAGAGCCAGACATCCTGGAATGTGAAGTCAAGTGGGCCTTAGAAAGCATCGCTATGAAAAAAGCTAGTGGAGGTGATGAAATTCCAGTTGAGCTATTTCAAATCCTGAAAGATGATGCTGTCAAAGTGCTGCACTCAATATGCCAGCAACTTTGGAAAACTCAGCAGTGGCCACAGGACTGGAAAAAGTCAGTTTTCATTCCAATCCCAAAGGCAATGCCAAAGAATGCTCAAAACTACTGCACAATTGCACTCATCTCACACACTAGCAAAGGAATGCTCAAAATTCTCCAAGCCAGGCTTCAGCAATACGTGAACCATGAACTTCCAGATGTTCAAGCTGGTTTTAGAAAAGGCAGAGGAACCAGAGATCAAATTGCCAACATCGTCTGGATCATGGAAAAAGCAAGAGAGTTCCAGAAAAACATCTACTGCTTTATTGACTATGCCAAAGCCTTTGACTGTGTGGATCACAATAAACTGTGGAAAATTCTGAAAGAGATGGGAATATCAGACCACCTAACCTGCCTCTTGAGAAACCTGTATGCAGGTCAGGAAGTAACAGTTAGAACCAGACATGGAACAATAGACTGGTTCCAAATTGGAAAAGGAGTATGTCAAGGCTGTATATTGTCACCCTGCTTGTTTAACATATATGCAGAGTACATCATGAGAAACACTGGGCTGGAAGAAGCACAAGCTGGAATCAAGATTGCAGGCAGAAATATCAATCACCTCAGATATGCAGATGACACCACCCTTATGGCAGAAAGTGAAGAGGAACTAAAAAGCCTCTTGATGAAAGTGAAAGAGGAGAGTGAAAAAGTTGGCTTAAAACTCAACATTCAGAAAACAAAGATCATGACATCTGGTCTCATCACTTCATGGCAAATAGATGGGGAAACAGTGGAAACAGTGACAGATTTTATTTTGGGGGGGCTCCAAAATCACTGCAGATGGTGATTGCAGCCATGAAATTAAAAGACGCTTACTCCTTGGAAGGAAAGTTATGACCAACCTAGATAGCATATTAAAAAGCAGAGATATTATTTTGCCAAAAAAAGCTCCATCTAGTCAAAGCTATGGGTTTTTTTCAGTAGTTATGTATGGATGTGAGGGTTGGACCATAAAGAAAGCTGAGCACTGAAGAATTGATGCTTTTGAACTGTGGTGTTGGAGAAGACTCTTGAGAGTGCCTTGGACTGCAAGGAGATCCAAGCAGTCCATTCTGAAGGAGATCAACCCTGGGTGTTCTTCGGAAGGACTGATGCTAAAGCTGAAACTCCAATACTTTGTCCACCTCATGCGAAGAGTTGACTCATTGGAGAAGACTCTGATGCTGGGAGGGATTGGGGGCAGGAGGAGAAGGGGACGACAGAGGATGAGATGGCTGGATGGCATCACCGACTTGATATACATGAGTTTGAGTGAACTCCGGAAGTTGGTAATGGACAGGGAAGCCTGGCGTGCTGCGATTCATGGGGTTGCAAAGAGTCAGACACGACTGAGCGACTGAACTGAACTGAACTGAACTGAGGTTAAGGACTTAGTCCCATAAAACAGCCCTTCACTTGAAAAGCAGGTAGGGTGTCCCCAGATAAACCACTCTTCTCTGTGACTTGGCTACAAATCTGAGGCTCCCCTGCACTGCTCCTCAGGTTTGATCATTTGCTATAATAGCTCATAGGAATAAGGAAAACACTTTACTAGTATTACTGGTTTTTTTTGTAAAGGATATTATAAAGGATGCAAATGAACAGCTGGATGAAGAGGTACCATAGTGTGAGTCTGGAAAGGATGCAGGAGCTTCTTTCCCCAAGGAATTAGGGTATGCCACCTTCCGGCACAAGAATGCATGCACCAAACCAAAAGCTCTCTAAATGCTGTCTTTTAGGGCTTCGGTGGAGGTTCCATTATGTGGGCATGATTGATTAAATCATTGGCCATTTGGTGATTAACTCAATTTCTAGCCCCTCTCTTTGTCTTGGAGGTAAGGGTGGAGCTGAAAGTTCCAACCTTCTAACTAGTAAGCAGACTGGTTACTCTGGCAACCACTGCATCCTGAAACTATCTAATAGTCCACTGAGAGTCACCTCATAAATTCAGGTGGGGTTGAAAGTGACTTATGGTGTATAGCAAAAGACTCCTCTCACCCCAACCACTTAGGAAATTATAATACAAGGGTTTTAGGAGCTATGTGCTAGTCTAGTATCAGAGACGTTACCCAAATACATATATTTGTTATTTCCTGCCAATGCAGGAGACATAAAGAGATGCGGGTTCGATCCCTGAGTCATGAAGATCCCCTGGAGAAGGAAATGGCAACCCACTCCAGTATTCTTGCCTGGAGAATCCCTTGGACAGAGGAGCCTGGGGGGCTGCTACAGTCCACAGGGTTGCAAAGAGACTGACACGGCTGATGCTACTTAGCACTCACAGAATATCAAACTCCTATGTAAACTTGTTTCTTAAATTTTCACTTTCTTAAAAGCAAAGTCATTAATAGGAATAACTTACTACAGGGGCAGGTGATTGACTAATGAAGTTAAACTTATTTGAAGTTCTTAATTATGTTGGAAGAGAAAGACTTACGTGTGTTGACGTGTACCCCAATGTTCATCACAGCACTGTTTATAATAGCCAGGACATGGAAGCAACCTAGATGCCCATCAGCAGATGAATGGATAAGAAAGCCGTGGTGCATATACACAATGGAGTATTACTCAGCCATTAAAAAGAATACGTTTGAATCAGTTCTAATGAGGTGGATGAAACTGGAGCCTATTATACAGAGTGAAGTAAGGCAGAAAGAAAAACACCAATACAGTATACTAACACATATATATGGAATTTAGAAAGGTGGTAATGATAACCCTGTATGCGAGACAGCAAAAGAGACACAGATGTATAAAACAGTTTTTGGACTCTGTGGGAGAGGGAGAGGGTGGGATGATTTGGGAAATTGGCATAGAAACATGTATAATATCGTATATGAAACAAATTGCCAGTCCAGGTTAAGTGCATGATACAGGATGCTTGGGGCTGGTGCACTGGGACGACCCAGAGGGATGGTACGGGGAGGGAGGAGGGACGGGGGTTCAGGATGGGGAATACGTGTATACCCGTTGTGGATTCATGTTGATGTATGGCAAAACCAATACAATATTGTAAAGTAATTAGCCTCCAATTAAAGTAAATTTATATTTAAAAAAAGACTTATGGGTGTTGAAACTATTTGTTATGCTTTTCCTAATGATAATTTTTTTTCTAGATGATTGTAAGTATCAGTGAATTCTGGGATTTGAATCTCCTTTCCCTAAATTTAAATATTAAATACTGTATGTCTTCTGTATAGAGCTACAAATTTTGGAGTTCTTGCTGAGGTGGAGGTCACTCATTACAAGTTGCCTGGTCATTACATCTAACACTGTAGAGCACTTTGCCTCCAGCTAGTGTGTTCACAGCTCGAATTTTCTCCTCGGATCTTACAGCAGCCGGGTGAAGTAGGCTCAAGATCAGATGTTTCCAGTTTTGGGGTTTGCTGTTTAGTGGTTCTGCTGTTCAGTGAGCAGAAAATCCTGATTCTGATTTAGCTTCCCTGTTCTTTTGTGGCCTCCCCCCCTGCACCTGCTGTGGGTGGGACAGTGACTGCTATGCATTGTCACCTCCCCGACCCCAGCTCCTCTTACTGCAGTCACTGAGTCTGCATCACAGAGGGGTCCTTGCCTCTGAACTGCAGCATCTTAAAGTTCTAAGAGGCTATTTTGAATAAAGGTCTCAATGAGGCGGTCATTTCTTCTTCTTACACTGGGTTTTATTCATTTCCTGTAGGATGAAGAAAGTAAAAATGAAAAGTAATAAAAATCTCATTGTGTGTGCAAGTGTGTGTGAATGTGTTAGTTGCTCAGTTGTGTCCAACTCTTTGTGGCCCCATGGGCATAGCCCACAAGGCTCCTCTGTCCATGGGATTCTCCAGCTGAGAATACTGGGATGGGTTGCCATTTCCTTCTCCAGGAATATTCCTGACTCAGGGATCAAACTTGGGTCTCCTGCAGACTCTTTACTGTCTGATCCATCAGGGAAGCCCTAAAAAAACCTCATGGATCTTTTTTTTTTTTTTTTAGTTATTAACAAAGAGTGTGTGGCACATAGTAGACAATCAGTAAATACTTGATGAACAGATGAATGAATGACAACATTTGACATCCATCCTGGAGGGTAGTATGCGTGGCTGTAAGAAGTCTGAGCTCTAAAATCAGACTACCTGGGTCTAAGGGTCTGAGATTCTGATATTAGTAGCTGGGAGGTCTTAGACAAATCACTTAATTTCTCTCTGTTTTCTTATCTGTACTTTGTAAAGCTGCTGTGAGGGTTAAATGAGGTAATAAATATAAAGGGCAAAGAATAGTGTTAAGTGCATTTCCATATATAATCTCATTTCATCTTAACAGACATTTGATAGTGTAACAGGAAACAGATCTATTTCTGAATCTTATGGTGGAAGAATCTCAAGCTCAAAGGGCTGGTAAGTAGTAAAGATGGGTCTAAAATTCACTTCTGATTCCAAAGTCTAATTTTCTAGATTAGAGTTATTTGTTCAGTTTTGAAAATAATTAAAAAACAACAAAAAAAGGCAGATAACTTTGATTTCAGCAAAGGTTACACCTCTTTTATAAGGACAAATTCCCTTTCTGTAGTTGAAAGAGATGAAAAGAAGTTGTATGAAGTACCAAGGATGAGAACAGCCATCACCCTTACTAAAACCCCTCAGGGCCTCCAGCGAAGAGGGAAAGAAGCAGTTTAGAAGAACCCAGGAAAAGAATCAATCACTTCAGTTTTAAACTACATAATGCCTTCTTTATTCTTTAGTGTTAGCACTGAGCTTTTGCTGAAAAATGGCTTTGCTCTAAAATGCCCTAATTTTTCCTTTTAATTTGCATTTCCTTCCTGCCCAGATGCTACTGGCAGCGGCCCAGAAGTAGTTGCAGTATAACAACTATGCTCCAAGTACCTCGGTGTGGATCTCGGAACTGTCCTTTGACATTTGGTTCTTTGCATGATTTGTCAAACTTTGCAAGTTGCACAGCAAAGCTTTGCCAAGAAAGAACAGGAAGTTTGGGCTGTCCTCCTGGGTTTACTGTTATCTTATTGGTTTTTCAGCAACCGGAATCAAGCCCTGGTGAAAATATTTAACACATTAACAGTTTAGAATTGTGCTCCAGGCTCTAGGCAATAAATATCAAAAAACCGAGCAACTAGGGGACCTGGGCACATTATTTATACATTTGGTGAGCTCATTCACTCACCCAGGGAAATCAGGCACAAGCCTGCCCGCCCAAGGTTAATTTTATTTTCTTCTCAGCCAGGAACAGGGTGTGCTATGACACACAGAGAGGAATGAGGACTTTTTAATTGGCGAAGAGGAACTTCTGCTGCATAAGGAGATATTCCAGTGGCTGGAGGTCAATAGAGTACTTTAGGATTTTAAAATCCTGCTGTGTTCACAGTTTAATAGGAAATCCTCCACGTTGCTAGGATTCAATAACCCTGCACTGACTGCTTAGAAACAGAAGAGGGCATCTCATCATGCCTTTTGTCAAATTTATTTTTCTTCAGAATGAAAAGAAAACCTGTCTTTGAATGAAAATGAACAGCATTTCCTCTTCAGAATGGATGAATGAAAATATTCTGTTAATGTTTTAAAAAGCTGTAATGTGACTAAAAATGCTGCATTTGCCTTCTAGCTGAAGACTAGTAATAATAAGCTTTTTATATTATAGTGAAAATGTGAAAGTGTTAGTCGCTCAATTGTATCTAACTCTTTGTGACCCCCTGGTCTATAGCCCGCTAGGCTCCTCTGTCCATGAGGTTCTCCAGGCAAGAATACTGGAGGGGGTAGCCATTGCCTTCTCAGGGGATCTTCTTGACCCAGTATTGAAACTGGATTGAACCAGGGTCTCCCTCATTGCAGGCAAATTCTTTACTGTCTGAGCCACTGAAGTAGCTGCAATTACAATGCATTTAGATTTTAAGCAAAGTATCGCATAAATACCTTTCTCCTACATTGGTTTGTGAAAGTGAAAGTTGCTCAATCATGTCTGACTCTTTGCAACCCCAAGGACTATACAGTCTATGGAATTCTCCAGGCCAGAATACTGTAGTGGGTGGCCTTTCCCTTCTGATTCAGGGCATCTTCCCAACCCAGGGATGGCAGGTAGGTCACCTTCCTCCACACCCCCCAAAGTTCTCATGTTCAGATTCCAGTTTTCCCCAGAACTTTCTAAGGGTCAGTGAGTCTTCTAAAATTGTATGCAAAATGCAGATTTGTGTATTATTTTCTGGGGGAGATTTGTAGTTTTAAACATACCATCTACTTTCTCAGATTACACCTCAGGAAGTTTCCATGTTTAATTTTACTTTATACTAACTGATTCTTTATTGAACATTCTGTGTATATTAAAAGGCTCAGTTTATGATACCCTGGACAAAGCCTGTTTTAACAAACTGCACTGAACTGAAAAGCTCAGAAATTTCCTAATAATTTAAATCATACCATTATGGAATACAAGGCAATAAGCATTTTGAAAGTCTTTGGTATTCTTTGTATTAAGTTCTAGTCAAAGCTGGAAGAGAACTTTTCAGTCTAATCTGGTCACTTCACTTACTGATGCCAGAGAGGAGCAGAGTTCTGTGCAGTGTTACACAGGCAGTGTATGTTGTTTAAGTGGGCTATAACCCAATCTTCAAATTTGTCATCCACTATTCTTTGCCCTGTCTTGCTTGATCCAAATCTTACATTAGTCCAAAAATACAAAGGGCTCTTGAGTTGCTCTGCTCATGTCTATATATATATAGTTTGTTTGTGTTTATAGTGTTTTGAGTAGTTTGATTCTCTAAGTGAACACTTTGCAAACAAATATATTTTGTCTCTTTTCCAGGTGTCCAAATTGCTTCACCTGTCAGTGCTTTAATTCAGTTTTATGAAATAATAAATTTAATGAAGACAAAGTGAGATTGAAAGCAGGGAGGAGCTACTAGACAAGATGGGGTAGTAAAAGTGAGTGAGTGAAGTCGCTCAGTCGTGTCCGACTCTTTGCGACCCCATGGACTGTAGCCTATCAGGCTCCTCTGTCCATGGGATTTTCCAGGCAAGAGTGCTGGAGTGGGTTGCCATTTCCTTCTCCAGGGGATCTTCCTGACCCAGGAATTGAACCCAGGTCTCCCGCATTGCAGGCAGACGCTTTACCGTCTGAGCCACCAGGGAAGCCCCAGCTCCAGATTTGACCCCTGGACTTTTAAAATACTTACTGTGTAGCCAGAACCTGATGGTCACTGTTTTATTAATGTCTTCTTCAGTGGCCCCATTTGAAACTGGCTTTTTGTAGCATCCTCTCTATTTCTATGGAAGCTTGATATGCAAATGGGCCATTTTCTAAGAACTATTATTCTTGCAAGGAAAAAAATTCCTTGTCATGTGAGATGTATCATTCTTGAGGCTGACCCTCTATCCCTGAGCTCCAGGATTGAAGTAAAGATGAGGAATCTTTGTAGCACACATTACTTGATAATTAAAAAAAAACAAAACTTTACATTTTGATGTAGCTATTTTGACTGGTTGATCAAATCCACCAACATAATGTCTAATTTTGCCCTGGGAGTCTCCAGCAGACATCATAAACTACCCTGGTGTTGAAAGTAGAGCTTTTGGAAACGAGAATGGCCTAGGATGAGTCCTCCCTGGGACTACAGTTTTCACATTCCAGGTAGGGCTGAAGTGCAGGGATCTCCCTGTCTTGCTGGGCAATGTTTCAGTGAATAGGTTGCTTCCAGGATAGATAATTAAGACTCACTGAGTGTTGATCAATGGTATTCATGCCATGTATTTCCTCCTTACCACCTTAATGGAATATGTATTTCATTATGCATTGAATCTAAAGCTGTCTTTGGTCTATTTTTGTAAAATTTTGAATGATGCTTTGTATATTCCTTTGAATTAGGTACATTTTAATTTTCTTTCCTTGTCTTGGATTACTATTCATTTCTAGCCATCCAAGCAGAGATTTTTGGAGACAATGGGAAGGAAGTTGAGGTGTAAACATCTCCTTTTGGAAAGGAAGAAGTCAGAGGTAGAGTAGAAAGCTCAGGGAACTTGTAGTTCGATAGGGCATCAATATTCATAGAACTGTTAAGGGGAACTTCTTGTTGAAGACATAATTGTTATTTTTAAACAAGCTACTTAAAAAAAGCTAGGAATACTTAGGAAAAGTGAGTAATTTGGAGAGTTTATATAGCTATCTAGATATTTTAGGACCCAAGCTCTACTAGCTGCTTTGGAAGGTTAAAAAAAATTAGGACCTTAATTATCGAGGCAAATGAACTGTCTCCATTAGTTCAATTTATTAGATAATTGCTTTGTTCTCTATTTAATTTTAATTGTGTAGATATAATTTCATAAAAATGTTTACACGTATCCTAGAGATGGTTTGGTTTTATAGAACATGATTGTTCACATTGATGCTGAACAGCGTGGGAGTGCTTATAGGGGTGGTGGTTTTTCTATAATAATGATAGCAAACATGTATGTAGCGTTTACTACTTACCAGGCATAGTTCTCAGCACTTAATTTCACCCTCAGATGACCTTACAAGGTGGATGCTTTTATTATCTCCATTTTATAGGCAACTGAATCTCAGAGACGTTAAATAATTTGCCTGAGATCGCAAAATCTGTAGTGGCAAAGCCAGGATTTGAACTCAAGTAATCTGATTCTAGGATCTAGGCATGTAACCACTATATTATGCAATCAATTTTGATTTTGGGGTAGCTTCTGTACTACCTTCTGGCAGTACCTATAGGCCAACCTGATAAGCAAGAACCCCACAATTTTGAATTTTTGTTTTTATAAGAGGTTATTTGGTTTTAATCTAGGAACAAAAAGGGAAGATCACAAACTCAAATGCTTATGGGGCTAGACAGAAGGCATTAAGAGATGAGAACTGGGTAAAATATCTTTTAGCCTTCTTAGTTTCTATTTTTTGTTCCCATTTTAAATAAAGACATTTTCAAAAATATTTCTGTACCACAAGAAAAATAATGCACGTGAAATGACTGATTGGAGCTGACTGGTTCTCAGTGTTAGAAAACTACAGGGACAAGTGGGAGAGCAACATATTGGAGATTTCTTGCCCTTTATAAAAAGGGCAGACATTATTAGGTTTGGTAACTAGACCTTTTTTTTAAAGCAGGTACTCATAATTTTATGTGAAATATGTTTTAAATGATCAGCTAAATATTTAAAAACATATAATAAAGAACTAAATAAAACCTCAGCCAGAAATTAACAGTTTGTAGCCTCTGAAATAAAGTTTATCTTGCAGTTGTGTTTATGGCCATGCACAGGTGAAAGAATAGAACAGATAGTTACTTTGGAACAATAGAGGTACTTTGTATCTTAATAGCTCCAAAGTCAATAATGAATGATTACAGATATCACCTTTTAACTGAATTATATTATAAAAAGGAGTGGTTTTCAATGATTTGGCTTCCTAATCAGAGAAAGAAAAGCTATGGAAACTTCATAATAATAGGTTTATAGATTTATAAAGTAAAAAAACCTTCATAAATATTTAAAATGACTTGATATGTTCCCTGGACAATGATAATAGATGAGAATGTTTTGAGTGTGTATACAGAGTAATCTGTAATTGCTGTAGCAATTTGCATCTTGATAGATGGACTATTTTATCTAGATCTTGAACTCTTCCTTTTATTCTGTAAAATGTAAGCTTAGGCAATAATACCCTTTCTTTTACTAATGAGATATTGAGAAATGTAGACAATAAATATGCTTGCAGGGAAAAAGAAACTAAATCGTTGTAATTCCACTCCATCCAAGCCCACCCCTATGGTGCAGAAAGTGTATTTCTGAAGACTTCTCTGCTTCTCTCCTTTTACTACTGAGGGTACAGTAGAGATGTGGCAATGGTTCTTTTTTTTTGTAGTTAATAGCAAGAGATTAGAATGAAAAAAGAGAGAGATTTGAATGACAGTGAGGAACATAGCAAATCTTTTCCAAGAAACCAATGATAAACTGGATAACAGTACCCAAAACAACCATTTCAGAGGCCTGGAAATTGACTTAGGGCATACAACAAATTGAAAAGTATTTATTTTACGAGAACTGTGAACCTCAGGTACAAGCAATGAGTCCATGCTGTATTAACCTGGGCTACTTCCATTCTGGGCTTCCCAGGTGGTGCTAATGGTAAAGAACCCTCCTGCCAATCCAGGAAACATAAGAGTTGTGGGTTCGAGCCTACATCAGGAAGATCCCTTGGAGGAGAGCATGCCAACCCATTCTAGTATTCTTACCTGGAGGATCCCATAGACAGAGGAGCCTGGCTGACTTATAACAGAGGGAACTGAAGCGACTTAGTAGGCATATACATGCACTTCCATTCTATCTCCTTCAGTTCTATCATGTGATAGTTTGGCCAGGGTGGAACAAGCCAAGAAAAAGAGAAGCTTAGCTACTACAGGAGGCCAAATTGATTTGGAGAGGAGAGTAGGAAACCGCATGCCCTCAATTATTGTTAGAAATGGCAAATAAACAGGGAAGGCTAACAATGCAGCTAGCCTGATGTCATGCTCCTAGTTGGAATAAACGAGAAACCAATAGGCTGGTGAGAAACATACCATGGAGATAAAGGGAATGAGACAGTCACAATAGGTCTTGGTAAACTTCTACTTATTCCTGGTAGTCTGGAAGATGGCCTGCGTGCCAAAGGCTGTGCACATGCTTAAAAATTCTTCACAAACCCCTGGAATAACTTGAGACCTCCAGCCGATAACAAAAGCTAGAACAGGCTTGTAAACAATGTACTTTGTATAATGAGCTGAATAATGTCCCCACAAAGGATAAGTCCAAGTTGTAACTTCAGGTACCTGTGAATGTAACCTTATTTCAAATAGGATCTCTTCAGATGTAATTAAGGATCTTTTTTAAAATGTTCTTTTAAAATTTATTTGTTTTTGGCTGCATGGGGTCTTATGTGCTGCACATGGATTTTCTCTAGTTGTGGCAAGGTGGGGCTACTCTCTAATTGTGTTGTGTGGTCTTCTTACCATGGTGGCTTCTCTTGTTGCACAGCACAGGCTCTAGTCCTTGCAGCTCACAGGCTTTACAGCACAGGCTCAGTAGTTGTGGCAAATGGGTTTAGTTGCTCTGTGGCATGTGGAGTCCTCCCAGGCCAGTTGAACCCATGTCCCCTGCATTGGTAGGCAGATTCTTAACCACTGGACTTCCCACCAGGGAAGACTCTCAAAAGTCTTCTCCAATACCACAGTTCAAAAGCATCAATTAAAAACAAAACAAAACAAAAGCATCAATTTTTTGGCACTCAGCTTTCTCTATAGGCCAGCTCTCACATCCATACATGACTACTGGAAAAACCATAGCTTTGACTAGACAGACCTTTGTTGGCAAAGTAATGTCTCTGCTTTTTAATGTGCTGTTTAGGTTGGTCATAGCTTGTCTTCCAAGGAGCAAGTGTTTTTTAATTTCATGGCTGCAGTCACCATCTGCAGTGATTTTGGAGCCCAAGAAAATAAAGTCTTTCCCACCAGGGAAGTCCAAGTTAAGGTTCTTGAGATGAGATAATCCTGGATTGATAGAAGTGAAGTGAAAGTCCATGAGTCGTGTCCCACTCTTTGTGACATGGAATGAATTCTTATAGTCCATGGAATGAATTCTCTAGGCCAAAATACTGGAGTGGATAGCCTTTCCCTTCTCCAGGGTATCTTCCCAACCCAGGGATCAAACCCACGTCTCCTGTGTTGCAGGCAGATTGTTTACCAACTGAGCCACAAGGGAAGCCCAAGAATACTGGAGTGGGTAGCCTTTCCCTTCTCCAGCTGATCTTCCCGACCCAGAAATTGAACTGGGGTCCCCTGCATAGCAGGCGGATTCTTTGCTAACTGAGCTAACAGGGAAGCCCTGGATAGATAGAGTGGGTCCTAAATCGATGACTAGTTTTCTTATAAGAGAAGGGAAGGAGGATTTAAGATACACAGACACAAAGGAGAAATGTGAAGGCCATGTGAAGATGGAAGCGGAAATAGAAATGATGCCCCTACAAGTCAAGGAGCACCGAGAATTGCCTGCAGCTCCCACTACCTAGGAGAGAAGCATGGAATAAATGCTCCCTCTAAGGAATCAATCCTTCTGACATCTTGATTTTAGGTACTTCATTTTCAGAACTATGAGAGAATAAATTTCCAGCTTATAAGCCAACAAGTTTGTGGTAATTTGTTACAGCAACCCAAGGTAACTAACACACTTCATGTTGGAACTGTACAATGAATATATGTTAACTTCCAACCATGGAAAGAGGGGAAATGTTGGGTACAGAGAGACCTGTTGTGTTAGATTTCTGGCTCAGCCAATTATTAATTTGTGGTTGTGATATTTGACCTCTGAGGACTTCAGTTTTCTTATTTATAAAACGGGCTTCCTTGCAGGAGTTTTCCCCCCAGTCCAGTTTATCCGTTAGTTCAGTCACTCAGTTGTGTCTAACTCTTTGTGACCCCATTGACTGCAGCACACAAGGTTTCCCAGTCCATCAGCAACTCCCAGAGGTTACTCAAACTCATGTCTATCGAGTCAGTGATGCCATACAATCATCTCATCCTTTGTCATCCCCTTCTCCTCCTGCCTTCAATCTTTCCCAGCATCAGGGTCTTTTCCAGTGAGTCAGTTCTTCCCAACAGGTGGCCAAAGTATTGGAGATTCAGCTTCAGCATCAGTCCTTCCAATGAATATTCAGGACTGATTTCCTTTAGGATGGACACCTTGGATCTCCTTGCAGTTCAAGGGACTCTCAAAAGTCTTCTCCAATACCACAGTTCAAAAGCATCAATTTTTTGGCACTCAGCTTTCTTTATAGGCCAGCTCTCACATCCATACATGACTACTGGAAAAACCATAGCTTTGACTAGACAGACCTTTGTTGGCAAAGTAATATCTCTGCTTTTTAATATGCTGTTTAGGTTGGTCATAGCTTGTCTTCCAAGGAGCAAGTGTTTTTTAGTTTCATGGCTGCAGTCACCATCTGCAGTGATTTTGGAGTCCAAGAAAATAAAGTCTTTCACTGTTTCCATTGTTTCCCCATCTATTTGCCATGAAGGAATGGGACCAGCTGCCATGATCTTAGTTTTCTGAATGTTGAGCTTTAATCCAACTTTTTCACTCTCTTCTTTCACTTTCATCAAGAGGCTCTTTAGTTCTTCTTCACTTTCTGCCATAAGGGTGGTGTCATCTGCTTATCTGAGGTTATTGATATTTCTCCTAGAAATCTTGATTCCAACTTGTGCTTCACCCAGCTTGGCATTTCTTGTGATGTACTCTGCATAAAAGTTAAATAAGCAGGGTGACAATATACAGCCTTGACATACTCCTTTCCCGATTTGGAACCAGTCTTTGTTCCAACCAGATTTGTTCCATGTCCAGTTCTAGCTGTTGGTTCTTGACCTGCATATAGATTTCTCAGGAGGCAGGTAAGGTGGTCTGGTATTCTCATCTCTTGAAGAATTTTCCACAGTTTGTGGTGATCCACACAGTCAAAGACGTTGGCATGGTCAATAAAGCAGAAATAGATGTTTTTCTGGAACTTTCTTGCCTTTTCGATGATACAACGGATGTTGGCAATTTGATCTCTGGCTCCTCTGTCTTTTGTAAATCCACCTTGAACATCTGGAAGTTCTCAGTTCACGTGCTGTTGAAGACTGGCTTGGATAATTTTGAGCTACTTGGCTAGTGTGTGCAATGAGTGCAATTGAGAGGTAGTTTGAACATTCTTTGGCATTGCCTTTCTTTGGGATTGGAATGAAAACTGATCTTTCCCAGTTCTGTGGCCACTGCTGAGTTTCCCAAATTTGCTGGCATATTGAGTGCAGCACTTTGACAGCATCATCTTTCAGGATTTGAAAGAGCTCAACTGCAATTCCATCGCCTCCACTAGCTTTGTTTGTAGTGATGCTTTCTAAGGCCCACTTGACTTCACATTCCAGGATGTCTGGGTCTGGCTCTAGGTGAGTGATCACAGCATTGTGATTAACTGGGTCGTGAAGCTCTTTTCTGTACAGTTCTCCTGTGTATTCTTGCCACCTCTTCTTAATATCTTCTGCTTCTGTCAGGTGCATACCATTTCTGTCCTTTACTGAGCCCATCTTTGCATGAAATGTTCCCTTAGTATCTCTACTTTTCTTGAAGTGATCTCTAGTCTTTCTCATTCTATTGTTTTTTGCATTGATCACTGAGGAAGGCTTTCTTATCTCTCCTTGCTATTCTTTGGAACTCTGCATTCAATTGGGTATATCTTTCCTTTTCTCCTTTGCCTTTTGCTTCTCTTCTTTTCACAGCTATTTGTAAGGCCTCCTCAGAAAACCATTTGGCCTTTTTGCATTTCTTTTTCTTGGGGATGATCTTGATAATTGCCTCCTGTACAATGTCATGAACCTCCATCCATAGTTCTTCAGACATTCTGTTTATCAGATCTAATCCCTTGAATCTATTTGTCACTTCCACTGTGTAGTCATAAGGGATTTGATTTAGGTCATACCTGAATGGTCTAGTGGTTTTCCTACTTTCTTCTATGTAAATCTGAATTTGGCAATAAGGAGATCATGATCTGAGCCACAGTCAGCTCCTAGTCTTTTTGCTGACTGTATAGAGCTTCTCTATCTTTGGCTGCAAAGAATATAATCAGTCTGATTTTAGTATTGACCATATGGTGATGTCCATGTGTAGAGTCTTCTCTTGTGTTGGTGGAAGGGGATGTTTGCTATGATCAGTGCCTTCTCTTTGCAAAACTCTATTAGCCTTTGCCCTACTTCAAAGGCTAAGTTTGCCCTGCTTCAAAGGCTAAGTTTGCCTGTTACTTCAGGTATCTCTTGACTTCCTTCTTTTGCATTCCAGTCCCCTATAACAAAAAGGACATCTTTTTTTGGTGTTAGTTCTAGAAGGCCTTGTAGGTCATCATAGAACCATTCAACTTCAACTTCTTCAGCATTATTGGTTGGGGCATCGACTTGGATTACTGTGTAATTGAATGGTTTGTCTTGGAAACTAACAGAGATCATTCTGTCATTTTTGAGATTGCATCCAACTCCTGCATTTTGGACTCTTGTTAACTATGAGGGCTACTCCCTTTCTTCTAAGGGATTCTTGCCCACAGTAGTAGATATAATGGTCATCTCAGTTAAATTCACTCATTCCAGTCCATTTTAGTTCACTGATTCCTAAAATGTCAATGTTCACTCTTGCCATCTCCTGTTTGACCGCTTCCAATTTACCTTGATTCACGGACCTAACATTCCAGGTTCCTATGAAATATTGTTCTTTACAGCATCAGACTTTACTTCCATCACCAGTCACATCCACAACTGGGTGTTGTTTTTGCTTTGGCTCCATCTCTCTTTTTTTTTTCTGGAGTTATTTCTCCAGTCTTCTCCAGTAGCACATTGGGCACCTACTGACCTGGGGAGTTCATCTTTCAGTGTCCTATCTTTTTGCCTTTTCATATTGTTCATGGAGTTCTCAAGGCAAGAATACTGAAGTGGTTTGCCATTCCCTTCTCCAGTGGACCACGTTTTATCAGAACTCTCCACCATGACCCATCTGTCTTGCGTGGCCTTACATGGCATGGCTCATGGTTTCATTGTGTTAGACAAGGCTGTGGTCCATATGATCAATTTGGCTAGTTTTCTGTGATTGTGGTTTTCATTCTATTCGCCCTCTGATGGACAAGGATAAGAGGCTTATGGAAGCTTCCTGATGAGAAGACTTTCTGAGGGGGAAAGGGTCTTGTTCTGATGGGCAGGGCCATGCTCAGTAAATCTTTGGTCCAATTTTCTATTGATGGGCAGGGCTGTGTTCCCTCCCTGTTGTTTGACATGAGGCCAAACTATGGTGGAGGTAATGAAGATAATGGTGACCTCCTTCAAAAGCTCCCATGCATGCACTGCCCCACTCAGTGCCCCCAACCCTGCACCAGGCCACTGCTGACCCATGACTCTGCTGGAAATTCCTGGACACTCATGGGCAAGTCTGGGTCAGTCTCTTGTGGGGTCAATGCTCCTTTCTCCTGGGTCCTGATGTGAACAAGGTTTTGTTTGTGCTCTGCAAGAGTCTGTTTTCCCAGTCCTGTAAGTTCTGGTGGCTCTATAGTGGGGTTAATGGTGACCTCCTCCAAGAGGGCTTATGCCATACCCAGGGCCCCTGTGGCTGGCCACTGTTGACCTGTACCTCTACAGGAGACATTCATACACTCAAAAGCAGGACTTGCTCAGCCTCTGTGGAGTCTCCTGGTGCACACAAGGTCTTGTTTGTGTCCTCTGAGCATCTCTGGTGGGTATGGGGTTTGATTCTAAACATGATTTTTCCCCCTCCTACCATCTTGCTTCTCCTTTGCCCTTGGATGTGGGGTATAATTTTTTTGGTGGGATCCAACATGCTCCTGTCGATGGTTGTTCAGCAGTGAGTTGTAATTTTGGAGTTCTCGCAGGAGAAGATAAGCCCATGTCCTTCTACTCCACCATCTTGCTTCCAAGTCTATAATAAACTATAATAAACCCCGTCTATAATAAACTCTTATTATCTAGGCAAATTCTTTCTTAGCCCCTTGTGTTGAATTATATTTTGCACAAAGTTGATTTCATCAGGCTAAAAATTCTCTAAGGGCAGAAAATGGTCACAGTGTTTGTAACATAGCAGCTATAATTAATCCATGCTTATAAGACTGGTGTGATGTGAAGAGTAAATCTGGTACTTGATAACAGTGGTACCTATGATTATTATTTATTTCTGTCTTTAAGGTTTGTATTGCCCCTTTTCATTTTTAGCTACACATATGTATATCCCTCAGGGAAAAGGCAGAATTTGAACTGATCGTTGAACAATGTGTTAGCCTTTGGCTGGTGGAGAGGTTTAGAAAGAGGATGATCCAAGTGAAAGAAACAATAGGAAACAGCATGGACTGCTCATTGGATGCTAGGAGCCTACCTGCTTGGAATGGAAGCTTTGCCTCTGCAGAAAAAATGCCAGAGATATCCTTAGCTGTACTACAAGTCCTTTCTTCCTTGACGTATGATGTACAAACTTTACAGTAGAGGACCCCTGTTTGTGCATGTATGAAAAGTGAAAGTAAAGGTGTTAGTCGCTCAGTCATGTCCAACTCTTTGCAACCCCATGGACTGTAGCCTGCCAGGCTTCTCTGTCCATGGGATTCTCCAGGCAAGAATACTGGAGTGGGTTTCCATTCCCTTTTCCAGGGGATCTTCCCAACCTAGGGATCAAACCCGGGTCTCCTGCATAGCAGGCAGATTCTTTACTGTCTGAGCTGCAGGAAAGCCCCTTGTACATGTATGCTTCATGCTTATTAAACCTCTTAGTTCACATACATTCCCTTAGTGTTTATGGCCTAGAGTCATAAGTAGTGAAACTAAATGAGATTATAGATCTCCAAACCAGACCAGCTGCCCAAATCTGGGATTATTTCCAGCTATAAATAGTGACTGGGCACAAAATTGACTACCAAAATTAAGGGGTAGAGGGTTGGGTATTTGGGGAAGGGAAAGAAAGAGTGCCAAAAAATCCTAATGTTATATATTAACCCTCCAAGAGAAAGAGCAGTAGAAAGTTATAAACAACTGCAATTGAGGGCCATAAAGCTTGCCAGGAAAGGAAATGTAGGAAGTAAAGAGAAGAATATAGGGTGTTTTGACAGGCAAAATCCCCTCTTAACCAGAACCATGTCCCCTTCCTTTAAAAGTAATTTAAAAGATTCCACTCTTTAAAGAAATAATTGGTGGAAAAATGTGAATCTTTGTTTCTAAATCAACTGCAAAAATAAAATTAGCATTTAAAAGGGTTTTTTTTGTTTGTTTATGTTATAAAAAGCTATATGTGTTTTCTTAGAAAGTGTCATATGTTGTTTAAGCCTCTGGAATCATTTAAATTGTTATACACATAATGTACATAAGTGCATACAAGTGGCAGAAAAATTTAAAAGCTCTAGTTAAGAGTAAATTTGTCAAAATTACTCATTTCTTACCAAAGACAATAGCATAAATGTTATAATGTGGATCCTCCTAGATATATTATATGTACCATGCTAAAGTGGTGCTAGAGATGATTCTTGAGAGTCCCTTGGACTACAAGGAGATCAAACCAGTCAATCCTATAGGAAATCACCCCTGAATATTCATTGGAAGGACTGATGTTGAAGCTGAAGCTCCAATACTTTGTCTACCTGATGGGAAGAGCTGACTCATGGTGAAGACCTTGATGCTGGGAAAGATTGAGGACAAGAGAAGAAGGGGATGACAGAGGATGAGATGGTTGGATGGTATCACTGACTCAATGGACATGAGTTTGAGCAGACTCCAGGAGACAGTGAAGTGTGCTGCAGTCCATGGGGTCACAAAGAGAAGGATATGAAAGCAATGCTAAAGTTGGCTCTACACTATTATTAAATTCTTGAGATTAGTTGGAATATTGTGTAGTGATCATTTTCAGTCACTTTTAGAGGGCCTTAATTTTTGTAGACTTGGATGTGTTTCTCTAAGCTTCTCAAATACATCACTTGATGTAAACAAGAGTTTATTTGTGTCTATCAATCTGTCTAGCTAGCTGGTTAGCTTCCCTGACCCCTTCCTGTGCGTGCTGTATGTGCTTAGTCGCTTCAGTCGTGTCCCTATGGACTGTTGCCCATCAGGTTTCTCTCTACATGGGATTCTCCAGGCAAGAATACTGTAGTGGGTTGCCATGCCCTCCTCCAGGGGATCTTCCCAGCCCAGGAATCGAACCTGCTTATGTTAGGTCTCCTGCTTTGGCAGGCAGGTTCTTTACCACTAGCGCCACCTGGGAAGCCTGACCCCTTCCAATATATAGGGAATTCCTGTGGCAAAGCTCCATGGTAGAAACTGAAAAGACCAGATGTGTGTTCTTCAACCAGTCACATAGCTAGGGCCTCACTTTCACTATTTTTGGGTTCTTGAAGCAAATAACCAAGGCCAGCAGAGAATCCAGTCTAGGGTGATGGCAGCAGGGGCAGAAACATACAGGTCCAGAGTGTAGGCATTGCTGTGGTGTTGTCCCCACCAGTCTGGTCTAGGACCTCATTTTTGTTTTGGTCTTGGCTGCTATCAGACTTCCCTTGTTTCTGTCGATTTTCCTAGCCTGTTTCTCCACATTTTACTGGTGATTCTAGAAACTACCCAGAAATCCTTAAAAAATTGTTTTCCTTCTTAAATCAGCTAAAGTCTTTTGTTATTTTCAACCAAGAACTCCGATTGATAGAGTGTTGCTCTCAGTTCCACTCAGAAAGTGGAAGGCCTAATTGTGTTTAGGGTAGTGAACCATCTAGATTTTAACCTATCCAGAGAGCCTAGGATGTTAGACTAGAAAGAATTTTGGAGATAGTTTTGTTATCTGCATATATTGAGGAATTTATTTGCCTTAATGGAAAAGCTGGAAGGCCTGGGTTCAGTTCCTCACTGAACTTGCTAGCTATAGGATATTGGGAAAATCAGTTAATTCCCTAATTTAGGCATCCCAGGTGGCAATTCAGGAGATGCAAGAGATGTCAGTTTGATCCCTGGATTGGGAAGATCCCCTGGAGAAGGAAATGAAAACCCATTCCAGTATTCTTGCTTGGGAAATGCCAAGCATAGAGGAGCCTGGAGGGCTATAGCCTCTGGGGTTGCAAAGAGTCAAGACATGACTGAGTGAGCATGAACACAAACACACGTGTGTGTGTGTGTGTGTGTGTGGGTGGGTGCGCGTGCGCCTTTAAAGTGAGGTAGTTAGACTTGAATTTCCTCCAAATTTGGAATTCTATGACTTTTAAGCAGATCCAGAAACTTTAGATTTCAGATCATAGCTCCTAATTCTGAATTCTCAGTCCCACTAAATACATACTGCTGAATAAGTATAAATAATAATTAAAACATCAAGGAGGTATGCAGGGAGTAAATCTATATCCTTCTTTTGAAAGTTTAAACCCATTTAACCTTTTGATGAATTAGTTGCCGCACAGATATCCAGATAGAATCATTTGTATGGATGAAGGGATGCTGTGTGTTCATGTTCACAGCTAAAGACATGAATTAGTCTTTTACAACAATAAGTTATTAGTTTCTTTATTATAGCTATAAAGAAAGTTCTTAAATGTTGTTAATACCATGTGTGTTAAGTATAATGTCTTTCCCATTAGCATTCAAGGACCCAAAAATCTTCTCTCAAGAGAAATTTTAAAAATTAAAACTGGTCATAGTTGACTGTATGTTCACAGTAAGGCACAGTCAGTAGACTGTACACTGTCTAGCTGATATAAACATTCAAAGATTTAATTAAAAAAAAAACAGAACTGAATATTTTAATGCTGGGAGCCCATGATTTAGTTTAGTACTTAGGTTTAGATTCAAGTTGTTTAAATCTGTGACTGTTATTACTGTATGGAAATAGATGAAAACTGACCTAGTGTCTTTCATTCTGAAAGCTCGAGCTCGTGTGGGATGGTAGTGACATTTCTGTTTCTTTAAAGAGTTTATCAGAATACTAATGTTGATGTAGAGCAGGTGGTGGCCCATTTAATCTATGCTCTGATTAATAGGCCATTATTACCCTATCAAGGTATTTGATATATGCACAGCATGGTTCGGTGATGGTCCTCTCTCCCTGGCTGCATAAGGATTATTTGGGTAAGGTTTTGATCTGAAATATTTACAGTGTATTAAATACTACTGGCAGTTATTTGAAATCTTTTCCAACAGTGTATGATGACATAATTAAAACATAGTTTATCAGATGAGACTATTATGTTACGACAATAATGTCCCAATCAAGAGAAAATAAAGGGGAGCAGAGATGAAATCCCACTGAGGATGAGTTCAGAAATATGTGTCTAGATTAATTTTGGAATCTTGGTAGTTAAGATAGAACTGATCTGACTTGTTAAATCTCCTTTGCCTCCTTCCACAGGTCACTGTCATCTTTTCCCAAGTGATGGCTCCTCTTTCATTCTCTGCTTTAGTATGCTGGTATTTTCTTCATCTCCAGTGAGAAGTGATTGGACTTCTTTTCATACCTAAAAATGTAGACTTTGGACTTCCCTGGTGGTCCAGTGGGTAAGACTCTGCACTTCCAATGCAGGGAGCCCAGGTTTGATCCCTGGTCAGGGAACAAGGATCCCACATGATGCAGGGCACAATAAAAAAAAAGGTAAACTTTTACATCTTAAGGTTTGCAGTTAGTTCTCTAGAGTTAGATCTGTTTGAATAAGATAAAAAAGGTATATTATTCAATACTTATAGACCTGGAGTTTCCATTTTTCTGGCAAAAGAGAAGTGGCTTTGAATACTTAGAAATAACTCTGCTCTGAGATTTTTTTTGCTGGAGGATTACCTTTTCATAAGTTTAGACTATGGAGGGGATCTTTCCAGGTTCTGTGTTCTATAGAATACTGTGAATTTTATTTATATTTTGATGTCAGTTAGAAGACAGAAGAGTAACATAAATGATCCAGAATACATAGTAACTGCTATTGCTGTTGCTGTTGTTGTTCAGTTGCTCAGTCATGTCCTACTCTCTGCGACCCCATGGACTACAGCATGCCAGACTTCTCTGTCCTTCACTGTCTTCCAGAGTTTGCTCAAACTCATGTCCACTGAGTCAATGATGCCATCCAACTATCTCATCCTCCATTACCCCCTTCTCTTTCTGCCCTCAATCTTCCCCAGCATCAGGGTCTTTTCCAATAAGTTGACTCTTCCCATCAGGTGGCCAAAGTATTGGAGCTTCAACTTCAGCATCAGTCCTTTCAATGAATATTCAGGGTTGATTTCCTTTAGAATTGACTGGTTTGATCTCCTTGCATTCCAAGGGACTCTCAAGAGTCTTCTCCAACACCATGGTTCAAACGTATGAATTCTTTAGTGTTCAGCCTTCTTCACAGTCCAGTACTCATGTCCATACATGACTACTGGAAAAACGGTAGCTTTGACTAGATGGACCTTTGTAGGCAGAGTGATGACTTTGATTTTTAATATGCTGTCTAGGTTTATCATAACCTTTCTTCCAAGCAGCAGGCATCTTTTAATTTCATGGCTACAGTCACCATCTGCAATGACATGGGAGCCCAAGAAAATAAAGCCTGTTCAGTGTTTACATTTTTTCTCCACCATAGTCACCACTATGAAAGGAGGTAAAAGAAAGTGGGATTACTAAATACCATAAAAGAATCACATTGTATGTAATGCTGCTGTTGCTAAGTTGCTTCAGTCGTGTCCGTCTCTGTGCAACCCTATAGAATGCAGCCCGCCAGGCTCCCCCGTCCCTGGGATTCTCCAGGCAAGAACACTGGAGTGGGTTGCCATTTCCTTCTCCAATGCATGAAAGTGAAAAGTGAAAGTGAAGTCGCTCAGTCATGTCTGACTCTTAGCGACCCCATGGACTCCATCCATGGGATTTTCCAGGCAAGAGTACTGGAGTGGGGTACGACTGCCTTCTGCATGTATGTAATGAGTTTTCAGCAAACATGCTAGTCACTCCATTTCTCCATTACTTTGGTGCAGATACAGTGGAGAAACAGTGACGATCATGATCTGAGGAAGCATGAAATTACTGTCTTATTTTAAACAAATGAGTTTTCAGCTAAAAATTAATTTGTGGAAGCCTTTTAAAAATGAATTTGTATATGAAACCACCATTTTAGGCAGAAAAAGTAGAGCTCTTTGCTGCTTGTGTGGATTGCTGTGGTTGAGGGGCTGAACCTGGCTTACTTAGCTACCTGGGTCTGCTTTCCCCATGGCTGGTTTCTGTATGTAGTGTTTGCAAACACCTTCGTACAGTTTCAGAGAAAATTTACATCTTACTTGGCATCATCTTACAGTAACATATTTTAAAAATCAAATTCTAATTTAGAAAATATCATTCTATATTTCATGTATGTTGAGAATCTCTGTTAACTGGAAGAGAAAACCCACTTTCTGACCTTGCTAGATAACAGTGTATTACCTGAACAGATTTCATAAGTAGGTTAAATAGCTTCACCTATGATTACATTTGAAGGGTGTCAAAAGGCCCCCAGGCAAAAATATCTCCCTTACAAATTAGAGGTCACACTTGAAAGAGAATTCTGTAAGGACCTTTGATTTAAGTGGTTAAGTAATTACCTTATCTGGGCAGGTAATATATTAGCAAGAAATTCAATCTAATTCAGTGTGAATGTGTTGGATGTCTATGATGTACAAGGTATTGTATTATCTTTTAGGAATACAAAGAGGAATTAAGCATCTTTCCCTTAGAAGTTTATGGTTTGGTGGTGGATTCTGGCAAGTGTAACCTACTTAAATGATGTGATTTTTGTTTATGGTAGGAAGAAACATTTTGATGAATGATACCAGTGAACTTTGACTGGGGAGGGGCATGGATGCTGCTGGGAGAGGTTGGAGGCCACAGTCATATGGAAGAGTCGTGTCCGACTCTTTGCGACCCCATGAATTGCAGCACGCCAGGCCTCCCTGTCCATCACCAACTCCCGGAGTTCACTCAGACTCATGTCCATCGACTCAGTGATGCCATCCAGCCATCTCATCCTCTGTCGTCCCCTTCTCCTCCTGCCCCCAATCCCTCCCAGCATCAGAGTCTTTTCCAATGAGTCAACTCTTCGCATGAGGTAGCCAAAGTACTGGAGTATCAGCTTTAGCATCATTCCTTCCAAAGAAATCCCAGGGTTGATCTCCTTCAGAATGGACTGGTTGGATCTCTTTGCAGTCCAAGGCACTCTCAAGAGTCTTCTCCAACACCTCAGTTCAAAAGTATCAATTCTTCAGCACTCAGCCATCTTCACAGTCCAACTCTCACATCCATACATGACCACAGGAAAAACCATAGCCTTGACTAGATGGACCTTAGTCAGCAAAGTAATGTCTCTGCTTTTGAATATGCTATCTAGGTTGGTCATAACTTTCCTTCCAGGGAGTAAGCGTCTTTTAATTTCATGGCTGCAGTCATCATCTGCAGTTATTTTGAAGCCCCCCCAAATAAAGTCTGACACTGTTTCTACTGTTTCCCCATCTATTTCCCATGAAGTGATGGGACCAGATGCCATGATCTTCATTTTCTGAATGTTGAGCTTTAAGCCAGCTTTTTCACTCTCCTCTTTCACTTTCATCAGGAGGCTTTTGAGTTCCTCTTCACTTTCTGCCATAAGGGTGATGTCATCTGTATATCTGAGGTTATTGATATTTCTCCTGGCAATCTTGATTCCAGCTTGTGTTTCTTCCAGTCCAGCATTTCTCATGATGTACTCTGCATAGAAGTTAAATAAGCAGGGTGCAATATACAGCCTTGACGTACTCCTTTTCCTATTTGGAACCAGTCTGTTGTTCCATGTCCAGTTCTAACTGTTGCTTCCTGACCTGCATATAGGTTTCTCAAGAGGCAGGTCAGATGGTCTGGTATTCCCATCTCTTTCAGAATTTTCCACAGTTTATTGTGATCCACACAGTCAAAGGCTTTGGCATAGTCAGTAAAGCAGAAATAGATGTTTTTCTAGAATTCTCTTGCTTTTTCAATGATCCAGCAGATGTTGGCAATTTGATCTCTGGTTCCTTTGCCTTTTCTAAAACCAGCTTGAACATCAGGGAGTTCACGGTTCACGTATTGCTGAAGCCTGCCTTGGAGAATTTTGAGCATTACTTTACTAGTGTGTTAGATGAGTGCAATTGTGTGGTAGTTTGAGCATTCTTTGGCATTGCCTTTCTTTGGAATTGGAATGAAAACTGACCTTTTCCAGTCCTGTGGCCACTGCTGAGTTTTTCAAATTTGCTGGCATATTGAGTGCAGCACTTTGACAGCATCATCTTTCAGGATTTGAAATAGCTCAACTGGAATTCTATCACCTCCACTAGCTTTGTTCGTAGTGTGCTTTCTAAGGCCAACTTGACTCACATTCCAAGATGTCTGGCTCTAGATTAGTGATCACATCATCATGATTATCTGGGTCATGAAGATCTTTTTTGTACAGTTCTTCTGTGTATTCTTGCCACCTCTTCTTAATATCTTCTGCTTCTGTTAGGTCCATACCATTTCTGGCCTTTATCGAGCCCATCTTTGCATGAAATGTTCCCTTGGTAGCTCTAATTTTCTTGAAGAGATCTCTAGTCTTTCCCATTCTGTTGTTTTCCTCGATTTCTTTGCATTGATCGCTGAAGAAGGCTTTCTTATCTCTTCTTGCTATTCTTTGGAACTCTGCATTCAGATGCTTATATCTTTCCTTTTCTCCTTTGCTTTTCCCTTCTCTTCTTTTCACAGCTATTTGTAAGGCCTCCCCAGATAGCCATTTTGCTTTTTTGCATTTCTTTTCCATGGTGATGGTCTTAATCCCTGTCTCCTGTACAATGTCACGAACTTCATTCCATAGTTCATCAGGCACTCTATCTATCAGATCTAGGCCCTTAAATCTATTTCTCACTTCCACTATATAGTCATAAGGGATTTGATTTAGGTCATACCTGAATGGTCTAGTGGTTTTCCCTACGTTCTTCAATTCGAATCTGAATTTGGTAATAAGGAGTTCATGATCTGAGCCACAGTCAGCTCCTGGTCTTGTTTTTGTTGACTGTATAGAACTTCTCCATCTTTGGCTGCAAAGAATATAATCAATCTGATTTCAGTGTTGACCATCTGGTGATGTCCATGTGTAGAGTCTTCTCTTGTGTTGTTGGAAGAGGGTGTTTGCTATGACCAGTGCATTTTCTTGGCAAAACTCTATTAGTCTTTGCCCTGCTTCATTCCGCATTCCAAGGCCAAATTTGCCTGTTACTCCAGGTGTTTCTTGACTTCCTACTTTTGCATTCCAGTCCCCTATAATGAAAAGGACATCTTTTTGGGTTGTTAGTTCTAAAAGGTCTTGTAGGTCTTCATAAAACCGTTCAACTTCAGTTTCTTCAGCATTACTGGTTTGGGCATAGACTTGGATAACTGTGATATTGAATGGTTTGCCTTGGAGACGAACAGAGATCATTCTGTCATTTTTGAGATTGCATCCAAGTACTGCATTTCAGACTCTTTTGTTGACCATGATGGCTACTCCATTTCTTCTGAGGGATTCCTGCCTGCAGTAGTAGATATAATGGTCATCTGAGTTAAATTCACCCATTCCAGTCCATTTTAGTTCACTGATTCCTAGAATGTTGACGTTCACCCTTGCCATCTCTAGTTTGACCACTTCCATTTCCAATTCCATTTGTCATTGGAATATACACCATAGAGATAAGATGAGGAGTATTGCAAACAAATTTGTTTCCTCCGAAAATTTGAATTTTACATCATAGTGCTGTTGGAGTGTGGCCAGGAGAGACAAATCGCTGTGAAGAAACTTAATAAGGTAGAATATACCTTGGTTAATTTACCCGAGTCTAGGATTTAGTTCTTAGCTCTGTAGACTCAGAATCTCTCTGTGATCAACTGACTGAACCCATGGGTATTGCCTCAAGTTCACAAAACACACAAGAGATAGGTGTTGAAAGCCATAGTAGAATGCCAATGATTAACTTGTATAAAAATATATGATTGTCAAGTCAATTTCAGCAATATACAGAATGAATTCTCTTTCTGTGGGAAAAGTTTCAGAATGTTGCTAGACAATCATGAGATCTAAATAAGGAGAATTATTTTTGTATGAATAGTTTAAATATTTAATAGCATCAGGTTCTGATGCTTCCATCTTTGCAATAGGCCTATAGTTGGTAGCTTATAGGATATTTGGGCCTTTGGGTTGAAATTCTGTCCTAGATCTTCACTCTCCTACTTACTAGGTTCCCCACTATCTTTCCTCTAGGTTACAAATTTCTTGCACATCTTTCCAGAGGTATTCTCTGAATATGCCAACAACTATATAATCGTGTGTATGCATTTCCCCTCATTTCAGCTAAAGGATAGCAACAGTACATACACTATTTTACAGTTTGCTTTTTTTTACAAAACAAAAACATTTGTGTATTTAAGACATATTTTCTATTGTTAGCAAAAGCACTTACTCATTCCATTTTTTATAGATGCAAAGAATTCTATTGTAGAGAGTGTCATGATTGATTTAACCAGCCCCATATCGATGCGCATTTGATTATTTTAGTCTTTTGATATCACAAACAATTCTTCTACCTCTTTGTCTCAGTTGGCTTGGTAGGGCCAGTTCTCTTTTTCTTAAATTTTAGGTTCCTCAAGATTTTATCGTCTTCTTTTCTCACAGTATTTATTGACCATGGCACATCATATTCATTCTCATGTCTTTAATTACCATTTATATGCTGATGCTTCTTACATCTGTATTTCTAACTCATATCTTCCTTTTCATGTCCTTTTGTATATAAATTGCCTGTCCTAAAATTCACTGGGATGTCCAGTGTGAATGTGAAGTTTGATATGTGTTCAAATGGATCTCTTTGTATTTATAACCCCATGCTCTCACCAAATATATGTTCTTCATTAGTATTCCTCTTGCCTTGATGACTGACACCACAATCTCCCAGTTACCCAAGTTAGAAAGTTGGGAAGAATCGTGACTACTCTCTTCAATGTCTTCATCCAGTCAGTCACCAGGTATTGTTGATTCTACTTCTTACATGCTCTCTGTAATGCTGTGATTTGTAAGAAATATTTGTTTGGTCATTTTAGATGAGCAAAGTTTATTTCTCATATATGTTTGGTCTTTATTCACAGTTTCTGGCTCACAGCTCCCCAAACCCTTGGAATTTCCTAAGTGTTGACAGTGACAAGATGTCTTTTGTTGTGTGAATGCCATGACTTTTAGAAGCACTTAAGGAGTGAGGTTGGTTGCTGCAAGAACCAGCAGAAATGAAAGGGTTGCGATTTTCAGTCCTACCTTTAATTTACAGCGAAGAAAGAGGGGCTGGAGGTTGAATCAATCACCATTGGCCAAGGATTTAGTCAATCATGAATATGTAATGAAACCTCCATAAAAACTGCAGAGGAAAGTGTCTTGGTCCCGTTTTAGGAGAGCTTCCACATCAGGGGACCAGGATGCCTCTGCATGCCACTCTGCCCGGTCCCAAGCTCCATGAGGACAGATGCTCCTTTGTTTGAGACCTTGCTCTATTGATCTCTTCATCTGGCTATTGATTCCTGCTCTTTACTATCCTTTTAAGATGAAATAGGCAATCTAGTAAGCAAACAGATTTCCTGAGTTCTGTGAGTTATTCTAGCAAGTTAATCGAACCTGAGGTCATGGGAACCTCTGATTGATAGCCTGTCAGTCAGAAGTACAGGTAACAATGTAGACTTGTGACTGGCATCTGAAGGGGACAGCAGTCTTGTGGGACTGAGCCCTTTACCTGTGCAATCTGATTCTATCTCTGGGTAGAGAGTGTCGGAACTGAGTTGAGTTCTCAGACACTCTGCTGGCACCTGAGAGTTGCTTGTTGATGTGGGGAACATGCATACACACACACACGTTGGTGTCTGGTCTGGGATTCCTGCTGCTGCTGCTGCTAAGTCGCTTCAGTTGTGTCCGACTCTGTGCGACCCTGTGAACTGCAGCCTACCAGGCTCCTCCGTCCATGGGATTTTCCAGGCAAGAGTACTGGAGTGGGTTGCCATTGCCTGCTTACTCTCAAATACTGTTTTCAGTGTGGTCCCTGGACCAGCAGCATTGGCATCACCTGGTAACTTATTAAAAAGGCAAATTCTTGAGACAGACCTCATACCCACTGAGTGAGAAACTCCGAGGCCCCATGGGACCCACTGTTTTAGCAAGCCCTCCTGGTGATTTGGATGTATTCTGAAGTTGAAAAACATTCCTCCAGGCCCACTGCCACTTTCTCAGTTTAGCAATTGATTATCTTTAGTTCCTGAATGATTTCAGCAGCTGCCTCAGTGGTTTCCCTTTCTCCAGGTTTGTTCCCCAGAAATCTACAGAAGCCAGAATCATGTTTCTGAAACTCAAATTGAACCATGTTATGTTGTGTTTAAAAGTGCTTAGAACTTTCAATTGTTGTTGTTTAGTCCCTAAATCATGTCTGACTCTTTGTGACCCTATGGACTGTAGCCTGCCAGGGTCCTCTGTCCATGGAATTCTCCAGGCAAGAATACTGGAGTGGGTTGCCATTTCCTCCTTCAGGGGATCTTCCCAACCCAGGGATCGAACCTATATCTTTTATGTCTCCTACATTGGTAGGAAGGTTTTTTTTTTTGTCTTTTTTTTTTCCACAGCCAACAGGAAAGCTGGAACTTTCAGAATAAAGCTCAAACTTTCCTTAGTAGGAGGTAATGCTCCGGCCTCTGCTTTCTTCTCTAGACTCATCATCGCTCATCAATCCCTTTTTTACACTATAAACCCTAACATTGCTGAACACCTTGCAGTTCCTAAATATAAACCATCTTCTCTCTTGTTTTCCACTTGTCCCTGTACTTAGTATATTCTCTTTTCTTCTGTAACCACTTCTTCTTCTCCCTCAGTTATACTACTTAGTTCCTTATTGGCTACGTTTGTCTCTGTAAATAATATTCTTAAACTTAGGTTTCTTATTCCACCAGTGACTGACAGCCGTGCAGCTACAGCAGGTTTCTCTGCTGGGCTATGAGTCATCCTGGAGTGGGGATCCTGACTGGCATCTCTGTGAGAACAGGTAGGAGACTGGCTTTGACAGGCTTCACTTCAGGGGAATGCATGGAGTCGTGGCTGTCTGTTCTTCATCAATATTTATTGCTGATTTGATGATTTTGTACCTGCTGGGTTCTGATATATCCTTGGCTCTGACTATATCCTTCAAATTCCCCTTTTTCCTCTGCTTAATGTCTCCCAGAGGTTTGTGTAATTTGTATAGTTTCCTGTTGTTTAATTTCCCTCTTCATCCTACCCATTTTGAGATTACTTTTGCAGTATTTTCTTTAGTGGAGTTTCAGAAAGTACAGAAAACAATTGTGTATGTGTGTGTGAATCCCTTCTTAAATTGCTAATACTGGTGAATTTTTATTTTCATTTGGGTGTAAGGAACTCATTTTCACAATTATATTGTGTAGCTAGTAGTTTGTGGCTCACAGGTTGTCTTTTTTTTTTTTTCTCATTCAGAACAATCTGCTGAAATAAATAACATGTTCAATCACTTTGCTGCATTGAAGTGTTTACATCCTGTTCACATTCTTAATATTGTGGCGTTTTCTTACCTTTTGCTAGTGGGGCATGTTGAACATATACAATTTATTGATATTTAGAAATACTTCTAGTTCAGTTCAGTCACTCAGTCATGTCTGACTCTTTGCGACCCCATGAATCACACAGCACGCCAGGCCTCCCTGTCCATCACCAACTCCCAGAGTTCACTGAAACTCACGTGCATCAAGTCCGTGGATGCCATCCAGCCATCTCATCCTCTGTTGTCCCCTTTTCCTCCTGCCCCCAATCCCTCCCAGCATCAGAGTCTTTTCCAATGAGTCAACTCTTCACATGAGATGGCCAAAGTACTGGAGTTTCAGCTTTAGCATCATTCCTTCCAAAGAAATCCCAGGGCTGATCTCCTTCAGAATGGACTGGTTGGATCTCCTTGCAGTCCAAGGGACTCTCAAGAGTCTTCTCCAACACCACAGTTCAAAAGCATCAATTCTTTGGTGCTCAGCTTTCTTCACAGTCCAACTCTCACATCCATACATGACCACAGGAAAAACCATAGTCTTGACTAGACGGACCTTGGTTGGCAAAGTAATGTCTCTGCTTTTGAATATGCTATCTAGGTTGGTCATAACTTTCCTTCCAAGGAGTAAACGTCTTTTAATTTCATGGCACAATAACCATCTGCAGTGATTTTGGAGCCCCCCAAAATAAAGTCTGACACTGTTTCCATTGTTTCCCCATCTATTGGCCATGAAGTGATCGGACCAGATGCCATGATCTTCGTTTTCTGAATGTTGAGCTTTAAGCCAACTTTTTCGCTCTCCTCTTTCACTTTCATCAAGAGGCTTTTTAGTTCCTCTTCACTTTCTGCCATAAGGGTGGTGTCATCTGCATATCTGAGGTGATTGATATTTCTGCCTGCAATCTTGATTCCAGCTTGTGTTTCTTCCAGTCCAGCATTTCTCATGATGTACTCTGCATAGAAGTTAAATAAGTGGGTGACAATATACAGGCTTGACATACTCCTTTTCCTATTTGGAACCAGTCTGTTGTTCCATGTCCAATTCTAACTGTTGCTTCCTCCTGCATATAAGTTTCTCAAGAGGCAGGTCAGATGGTCTGGTATTCCCATCTCTTTCAGAATTTTCCACAGTTTATTGTGATCCACACAGTCAAAGGCTTTGGCATAGTCAATAAAGCAGAAATAGATGTTTTTCTGGAACTCTCTTCCTTTTTCGATGATCCAGCAGATGTTGGCAAGTTGATCTCTGGTTCCTCTGCCTTTTCTAAAACCAGCTTGAACATCTGGAAGTTCACAGTTCACGTATTGTTGAAGCCTGGCTTGGAGAATTTTGAGCATTACTTCACTAGCGTGTGAGATGAGTGCAGTTGTGTGGTAGTTTGAGCATTCTTTGGCATTACCTTTCTTTAGTATTGGAATGAAAACTGACCTTTTCCAGTCCTGTGGCCACTGCTGAGTTTCCCAAATTTGCTAGCATATTGAGTGCAGCATTTTCACAGCGTTATCTTTCCGGATTTGAAATAGCTCAACTGGAATTCCATCACCTCCACTAGCTTTCTTCAAGGAAATTAGAGATACCAAGGGAACATTCCATGCAAAGATGGGCTCGATAAAGGACAGAAATGGTATGGACTTAACAGAAGCAGAAGATATTAAGAAGAGATGGCAAGAATACACAGAAGAACTGTACCATAAGTGGTAATAGTATATCATTCCTTTTCATTTACTGGCTAGAATACTTCTCTAAAGAGAAATACCCTCTTGTGTACTCTGGTTAAAACAGTGAGTAATAAAGGAAGAATCAATATTTGATTCTTTCCCTTTATTTACAAGTTTTAAAAATAATGAGTTGGCTTTCTATCATTGGCCACGGGGACCAATAAAGGTTTTTTCTCCTAAGAATTATTGGGACTTATAGGATTTAAATGAATTTTATGTGTTTTAACCCATTGTACTATTTTCTTACTGATGCACCAATTTCCACTTTTGGCCAGGGCAAATTCCTTCATGTTGGCTCTTGAGTTCTGTTGACATGACCTCAGTTAGTGTTTGATAGCGAGCTTGCTATCTGGCATGACAAGGTTTCCTAGGATTATCTTCTATATTTCCTGTTCATTTATCAAAATTTAAGAGGAAAGTACAGACTTTTCTTAATTTTCTTGACTCAGAATGGCAAGGTTTGATTTCAGTGGTTCTTCATGGTATTAACCTTTGTGGGACAACTCTTCAGATGCCTTGGTTATAGTTTGAGCTGTTACACAGAAGCATAGCCATCTTGTGTTACTCTTTCACTGATACCATGTCAGGATCTTGTCTGAGCCGTTCTGCTAGACTTAGGTTGTGTTGTTTCTCCACTGAATACATATTTTCTTGCCATGGGATTTTTCTGTAAAGATACCATCATTCAGGAGGAAGCAATTCATTACACATATCCTGTCCTTTAAGTGACCCAAATTGCAAGTGACATTGCTTCTTTTTTAAAGCTGTCATTTCTCTGACTCTATATTTTCCCTTTCACTACTGTTAAAGAATTATGTGCCTCAAAAGATATGTTGAAGGACTGACCTCAATACCAAATAAGAACATGATCTTATTTGGAACTAGAATCATTACAGGTGTAATTAGTTAAGTTAAATGAGGTCATACCAGATTAGTGTGGATTAACCCTTAATCCAGTACAACCAGCATTTTATTGAGGTAAGGGGAGATGATGTGAAGAGAGATGAAGAGAGAATGCCTTATGACCAGAAGGGAAGAGATAATAGAGAGGCAGCTACCAGCCAAGGAATGCCAACAGTGGTGGCCACCACCAGAAGTTAGGAAGAGGGAAGGGAGGTTTCTATTCAGAGTTTCAGAGGAAGCATAGCCCAGCTGAGACCCTGATTTTGGACTTTTTAGCCTCCAGAACTGTGACAGAAAAAAAATGGCTGTTGTTTTTTAAGCCACCCGGTTTGTGGTACTTTGTTATAGCAGCCCTTGGAAACTAATCTTTACTAGTAAGGTACTACCCTGATCAATCTAATTATTGAGTCATTGATAGAAAGTGTTTTTTTTTTTTAAGGTGGATTGGTAAGTTTTTAAAGATGAGAAAATAAACTGTTAGCATTTCTTAGCTTGCATTTAGCACAGAGTATCATAGAATTTGGCTCAAATCTTCATTTAACTGGTGGGAAAATGAAGCCTCAGGAAGAAAAGTGGTTTGCCCAAGGTCACATAGGTATTATGAAAATGAAACAGAACCAGAACTCAGGATACATAGTTCACTGCCTTTTCCATTACATACATTTGAACAATTTCAATTATTTTCAAGTTCCTTTTAGCTCTAGTCTTTCTCTTTGTCTTTTACTTTTCCTCTTTGCAGTAAAATTTAATAACATGCAATGCAGTATGCTTAGTCAATGGAGTGTAGCACAGAGCTCAGAGGATAGTCCATCCTTATGTCCCAAAATAAATCCTTTTATTATATTCACACTGATCTTGTGAAGGTAGATTTTGGTTTCACTTGAGCATCTTTGAAATCCCTTTATGTCTCTAGAGGTCAGTGTGGCTTAAAGAAACTTTGTTTTAAACTATATTCAGTTAACATTTAATTCAAGGCATTTTAATCAAAGATGAAAATAAAATGATGGCCCAGGGGAACAGAAGTTAACTCAGAATTACATATACTACAAACATTAATATATATAGTCATATCAATTTTGACACATGAAACTTATCAGTAAACCTATAGAACTTAGTGGGCTTCCCTGGTTGGCTCATCAGTAAAGAATTCACTTGTAATGCAGGAGACACAGGAGACATGAGTTTGATCCCTGGGTTGGGAAGAGCCCCTGGAGGAGGGCATGGCAACCCATTCCAGTATTCTTGCCTGGAGAATCCCATGAACTGAGAAGCATGGTGGGTTGCAAAGAGTCAGACACGACTGGGAGACTAACACACATACACTGTACTTTTTTTAAAACATGTAAAATAGTATCATTTTTTACTTAAAAATATATGACTCAACCATTTAAAATTCCTTTTAGAATGAGATGTTTGCAGTTATATTGAAGGCTGTTTGAATGAACATTTAGGACTAGTCATATTTCTCTAAGATGACACTTTGAAAAAGTTTTATGCCTTTGTCTTCATGTGACATTTAGTACAGACGAGGCTTTGTGAGCTACTTGGGGATGGAAACTTTCCATGGGGAAAACAGGGATGTTATTGAAAAGTCTGCTAAGTCTATGACAACTATGAGTTTTATTATTCACAGAGCTGTCAAAATTCTTTTCTATTCATCTTCTTCACTTTTTTGGGGTGTGGGGGTTGGGATGTGGTAAAGGTGAATTGCTGAGAATATTAATAGTTTTTGTGCCATTAATAAGAAATTTTAGTGAAGTTTGTCCATTGGAGTGCTTTTCAGTGAGCAAATAGTCATGTTAAGACAAAGAGAGGAGAAGAAGGGGAGCTTATGTTTACTGGGCATCTCCTTGGAACCAGGCAGCTGCTAAGTGAGCCAGCGCCCCGCCTGTTACAACCTGATCCACTCAGCTATTATTTTTCCCTTTGTGTGGTTTCACGGATACTTTTATTTGTGGAAAGTTTCCCACTGCTAAGATTTGAAACATGCTGAGTAGCAGACTGGAGACAGTAAGTTAGGAGCAGAGTAAGGAGAAGCAAATGTGCTGGAGGCCATGAAAACCAGGGTCTGAAAATCGACTTTGTGTGCATGCTGAGTCGCGTCAGCTGTGTCCGACTCTTTGTGACCTTATGGACTATAGCCCACCAGAGTCCTCTGTCCAAGGGATTCTCCAGGCAAGAATACTGGAGTGGGTTGCCATGCCCTCCTCCAGGGGATCTTCCCGACCCAGGGATCACATCCATCTCTTAAGTCTCCTGCCCTGGCAGACAGGCTCTACAGGGAAAAGGAAAGAAAACCCAAGAGAGTGGGCCAGGGCTTCCTATGCATAGCAGTCTGGGCCATTTATTATCTTAGTAGCTCCTAAGGGCATTACTGTCATTGTCCTCATTCAACACTGTTGAAGTCTTAAGACAGTGTCCTGGGCACTGTTCTAATAGCCAGGACACTAAAAATACTTAGCAGAGATTCTGCCCTAAAGTTTAGTTGATGTGGAAAGGAAATATGTCCAAAGCGAAAGAAACCTGCCCGATTTACCACAGTCTATGTAGCAGCATATGGCACCAGAAGGTAATAGAAAAGTTCAGAGGAAAGAGGAATTATGGAGAGAATTGGATTTTCCAGGAGAGAAGTCTAAGCAAATAAAACAGATACTAATGGCTATTGATCAGATCCATCTTCTCTTGTTCCTGGGCCCACAAACTCTTGCAGTTTTAATGTGGCCATGTAAATGAGTTTTTGCATGTGCGCTCAGTTGCTCAATTGTGTCCTGCTCTTTGTGACCCCTTGGACTGCAGCCTGTCGGGCTCCTCTGTCCGTAGGATTTTTCCAGGCAAAAATACTGGAATGGGTCCATTTCCTTCTCCAGGGGATCTTCCTGACTCAGGATGGAACCTGTACCTGCTGCACTGGCAAGTGGATTCTTTACCACTGAGCCACCTGGAAAGCCCCTTAACTGAGTTTTAGCCAGTGGGAATTTAACAGCCAAGAAGGCTGCCATTGTCAGTACTAGTCCATTCAGTTCAGTTCAGTCGCTCAGTCGTGTCTGACTCTTTGCAACCCCATGAATGACAGCACGCCAGGCCTCCCTGTCCATCACCAACTCCCAGAGTTCACTCAAACTCATCTCCATCGAGTCGGTGATGCCATACAACCATCTCATCCTCTGTCGTCCCCTTCTCCTCCTGCCCCCAATCCCTCCCAGCATCAGGGACTTTTCCAATGAGTCAACTCTTCACATGAGGTGGCCAAAGTTTTGGAGCTTCAGCTTCAGTATCAGTCCTTCCAATGAACACCCAGGACTGATCTCATTTAGGATGGACTGGTTGGATCTCCTTGCAGTCCAAGGCACTCTCAAGAGTCTTCTCCAACACCACAGTGCAAAAGCATCAATTCTTTGGCACTCAGCTTTCTTCACAGTCCAACTTTCACATCCATACATGACTACTGGGAAAACCATAGCCTTGACTAGACAGACCATTGCTGGCAAAGTAATATCTCTGCTTTTCAATATGCTATCTAGGTTGGTCATAACTTTCCTTCCAAGGAGTAAGTGTCTTTGAATTTCATGGCTGTGAAACTAGTCCATAGAACCTCTAAATATGATACTCCATGTGCTTTCTCTTTCTGTAGCACTAAACACTGGAAGCCAAGTGTCAAAGATGGCAGAGAAATCAGATGTAAGGAGCCTGAGTTCCTAGGTTTCTGAATCCTTGCTTGGAGGGGAGCCACCTGACAACACCCAATTTGGACTTAATGAGAGCAAGAAATAAACATTCGTTGTGTTAAACCATTGAGACTCTGGTGTTTTTCTGTCATGGCTGCTTATGTTACCTAATGAATACAGAATGTGAGACTAAAACAGAATGTTAATGGATGTGTAGAACATAGGTAATTATATAAGATGCTGAGGGTACCTCAGATGGGAAGGATGGAATGAGCAATGTCATGAGGAAATAAATGTAAAACAATTGGCTGAAATAGAATGTTAAAGAAGGTGATCAGAGCGTTAGATAGCCACCTCTGCTAATGGAAGTTAAGAGTTTGGACCTGACTTTATTGCCGAGGGGCAACTGGAAAGGTAAAGGGAGAAAGTGTTATGCCTTAGGATAATGAAGGCTTGTTGCTTCAGTGGTGGTTGAAGCGTGTTCTAGGACCATTCATTTGGTGGCAGTGTATGGAATGGTTTAGTTGTTGGTCAGGTCAGATGAGGGTGCAATCAGAGAGATCTCCTAGGAGACTGTGGGTGAGGACTCAGACTGGGTGATTGATGATGTAGGGAATCCAAGCAAAGGCTGAATGAATGAGGCATTATCAAGTTCACACGTGACTAACTGTGGGAGCACTGAGAAGGGAAAAGAAAGACTGCAACTTCCAGGTGTGTATGTTAGCTTATAAAAGCAATGCTTGCAATTATAAACTTGGCATAAAATGAAAGTGTAATGTTTATTGTCTTTAAGATAACAAGCTAGCAAAATATATTCTAAAAAGTTAATGTAAAAAATGTCAGCATATGGCCTGCTCACAAATTTGCTTTATCTTCCTGGGCAAACAGAAAGACTACATTTCCCAGCCTTCCTTGCAGCAAGGGGAAAACAAACCACTGAGTTCTAGTCTAACAAACGTGAATATAAATGGTATATACCACTTCTCATCTATCTATAAACCCTGCCTTTGATTTCCCACCCTCTCTTCTTCTGTGGCAATCTTGGAGGCTGTGTAGCCCAAAGGAAGAGCCACAGTATGGAAGAATCTAGGATCACTGAGTCATTATTGGGATGAGAACTTTTCAGAATTGTCCCTCAACCACACTGAACCATGACTTGAGACTGAAATGAATCTCTGTTGTATTAACCATTGAAATTTTAGGATGCATTTATTATAGCAGCATAGCTGACCTACACAGAACACTTATTCAATCATCCAGCAAACTTTCATTGAGAATATAATATGTCCAAGAGGTGGGCTTGAACATTAAATTTTCTTAATAGCATCTCCTGGTGGAATATCCCCATGACAGCATTGATCCAACAGATTTTTATTATCCAGAAATAATTTTTATTAAAAATTTTTATTAAAATTTTGAAGCCCTACACCATTTACTGTCACCTTCTCACTGTTTGCATCTTCTTATTAAATTCTGGTCCTTGTGTCAGTTTTGTAAACAGGAGAGTTGACAGTATATTTTGATTGCCTTTTATGAAATTCCTTTTTGACAAAACTTCTACTAAGCAGGTCAGAGAGGCTTAAAATAAGAAAACCATAACTCACAGTATCTTGCCTGAAATAGTTTTAGGGGTATTGACAGATACAGTTTAGGGCTTCTTTTATTTTTCCTTTATCTGACAGCTAGTGACTTAATGATGCCAAAACATCTACCCATATGTACTAGAGATCTGTGCAGAGCCCGAGTACCTTTATCACTTTGGGAATTTCAGATCTGCCACAAGAAGTTAAAAACCTAAAGTTTTTATTGAAATGAATTTATATGTCTTTTCTCTGTCAAATCCACTTTCAACGTTTGGATGTGAGATTCTGATGTGAACACTTGTCAAAGAATAAATTAACTTCCAATGCACATTTAAATCATAACAGTATCAGAGTAATGATAGGGTACCACTCTCAGTATGGAAACTGTAGGTAGACCTGATCTCTGGAAAGCAAACTGTTGCTCTGAATTAGTATCACTTTGTGCTTTAAGGTGAGTTGGAAGGTGATAGCTCATAAACAGTCTTAACATTTTCCTCCAAATAAAAGCAGGTTTAATCATTTTTAATGTTATAAATATACTAGGTGAACATTTAACAATTGAAGCAGTGCGGAAAAGCATAAAAGAATAAAAGCATACTCCAAAACCTACTAAGAAGAGAGAACTTATTAGCATTTTGGAGTATATCCTTTAAGCCTTCTCTGGGCATGTGTGTTGGTCATTTCAGTCGTTTCTGACTCTTTGCAACCCTGACTGTAGACTGCCAGGCTCCTCAATCCATGTGATTCTACAGACAAGAACGCTGGAGTGGGTCGCCATGCCCTCCTCTAGGGAATCTTCCCAACCCAGGACTGAACGTAGAAGTCTCCTTGTCTCCTGTATTGAAGGTAGATTCTTTACTGCTGAGTCATCGGGGAAGCCCTTAAGCCTTCTCTATTCACAAACAAAATAAATATATATACATACACACAGAGGCAGACAGTTCTGCATAAACAGAATCACAATACAGGTATTTTTATAATCTAAATTTTCACTCACAAAGCTGACATAGATATCTGCTTGTCAATAAATCTAGAGCTACAAAATCACTTTAAAGACTATAAATTCCTTTGCAGGAAAATATCATAATATAACCAGTCTGCTGTTGATAGACATTCAGATTGTTTTCAGTTTTTCGCTATTATAAAGAATACTGCCATGGGCATATATGTATATATATTTGAATGTGTGTGAGTTGTGTAAATTGTGTGTATGTGCTAAGTTGCTTCAGTTGTGTCCAACTCTTTGCGATCCCATGGACTGTAGCTCACCAGACTCTTCTGTCCATGGGATTTTCCAGGCAAGGATACTGTAGTGGGTTGCCATGCCCTCCTCCAGGGGATCCTCCCTACCCAGGGACTGAACCTGCATCTTTTGTGTCTCCTGCATTGGCACGTGGGTTCTTTACCACTAGTGCCACAGTGTAAATTATTAGGTTGAAATTGCTTGGAGGAAGGTAAGCACATTTGCTATTTCCAACTTTAATATTGTTAGAAGGAGAGAATACTGATCATTTTGGCTAATACATTGGAAAGATGTGGAGAGGAAGATGACTAATTTCAAAAGGACTGAGAGAAGGAAATTCACTTTTCTGGTCTACCAAGAATAAGTCAAAACTACCTGAAATAGATGAACGAACACATGCTTCCTCTAAAGGCTGTTTTGTGGCCCTATAAAATCTTTGTTAGGGAGGCTGGTATTCCAGCGTATGGCAATCCTTGATGTATCATGACATTTATTAAAGTTGCATCCAAGATGTAAATTTAGAGTGAGTGGCAAGAAGGGGAAAGATTTTATTGGAGCAGAATAATGTCACAGCTCTTTTGCAATTCACCTATTTCTTCTCTTCCACATCAGTCTGTGAAATCCTTCATAACACTGGATTTGTTGCTGTGTTGTGAAGTTGTTCACGAGTTCCTCATGGTTACCTTTTAGCTGCTTCACAAGCATTTTATTCCCATGCCTCTACTGAAGAAAGGGTGCCTTTAGGTGTATCTATTTCCTCATCTCTCTCCTCTGCTTCACATTGATAAGTGCTCTGTAAAGGTAAGGTGGAAGTAGTTAGGGCTTAGAAGTTAGGGATAGAGTTTTAGGGTTTTGAATATAGGATTTGGAGTCTGTATTAATCAAGGTTATGGTAACAAATCTCTGGAGTCTTAGGGAGATTAACACACTAAAGTTTGTTTTTTGCATTCAGAAAGTTTAGTGCTTGTCTCAGGACACCTCATAGTAACTCTCTTTTATGTAGCATCATCTGAGTCCAGGATTTCTCTCTTTTGAGATTCTGTCATCTCCCCTCAACACGTGGCTGCCAGGGTTGCCACTCTTATACGCCTCAGCTCAGAAGTGACACACATCATTGTCATCTGCTCATAATCTTTTCTGCTCATGTGTGCATGCGTGCTAAGTCACTTCAGTCATGTCCAACTCTTTGCAACCCTATGGACTGTAGCCTGCCAGGCTTCTCTGTCCATGGGATTCTCCAGGCAGGAATACTAGAGTGGGTTGCCATTCCCTTCTCCGGGGGATCTTCCTGACCCAGGGATTGAACCCACGCCTCTTACTTGGCAGGCAGATTCTTTACCACTGGTACCACCTGGTAAGCACTTACTGCTCATCGCTCACTGGCTAACTGCATAGAGGCTGGGAATTGTAGGGTAATACTAGGCTATGGTTTTTCCAGTGGTCATGTATGGATGTGAGAGTTGGACTGTGAAGAAAGCTGAGCACTGAAGAATTGATGCTTTTGAACTGTGGTGTTGGAGAAGACTCTTGAGAGTCCCTTGGACTGCAGAGATCCAACCAGTCCATTCTGAAGGAGATCAGCCCTGGGATTTCTTTGGAAGGACTGATGCTAAAGCTGAAACTCCAGTACTTTGGCCACCTCATGCGAAGAGTTGACTCATTGGAAAAGACTCTGATGCTGGGAGGGATTGGGGGCAGGAGGAGAAGGGGACGACAGAGGATGAGATGGCTGGATGGCATCACTGACTCGATGGACATGAGTTTCAGTGAACTCTGGGAGTTGGTGATGGACAGGGAGGCCTGGCGTGCTGCGATTCATGGGGTTGCAAACAGTTGGACACAACTGAGCGACTGAACTGAACTGAACTGAACTACTACTTAGTACAGCCAGCTTGAGTATTAAATAGTTCTGTTTTTTGCTGTGCTGTGCTGTGCTTAGTCGCTCAGCCATGTCCAGCTCTTTGCGATACCATGGACTGTATCTCACCAGACTCCTCTGTCCATGGGGCTTCTTCAGGCAAGAATACTGGAGTGGGTTGCTATGCACCCCTCCAGGGGATCTTCCCAACCCAGCAATCAAATTGGCATCTCCTACATTGCAGGCAAATTCTTCACCAGCTGAGCTACCAGGGAAACCCTCTGTTTCATACTAGTGTATAAACATTTCTATGCCTCAGTTTCTTCATTTGTATGATGGGGATCAGACTACCTCTTTCATACCGTGTTAAATGAGATAATATGTGTAAAGACATTTAGCAAGTTCTTTAGAAAAAAAAAGATAGCTGCTAATATTAGTGGTAGCTACCCTGGGAAATGAATATAATTACAACAGTCAGGACTTGAATTTGTACACAGAAGGCATACTAGGAGATAAGAGGAGAGAGAACTCATTTCTAAGGAAGGAAAAAGGAAGATTTCAATGTGAAAACAGTATTTGGGGTGGGTTCTGAAAAAATTTTTTCTGTTTGCTTTAAGCCCCCTGGAGGAAAAAAGCGGCCTTGCAGAGACTGGGGGCAATAGAGGGAAGAAAAATTAGTGCTGAGGATATTTCATTGTGTTCTGACCTGAAATGAAAAATAGATTATGAGCAAATGATGAGTAAACTAGTGTTAGTTACATGTCAGTAATCTGTACTTTCTAAAGCAAAAAGACTTCAGTCCTGGTTACACTGTTTTGAGGGTCTCGCTAAGAGGCTGGGTGATCCACGATCCTCTGGGTTAAGAGCACCTCAAGATTTGACCTCCAAAATATGAGCTGGGGGATGAAGCAACCCTCTAAGGAGCAGCCTGGTTCTCACACAGAAAGTTTGAAGCACACTAGGAGCTAGATTTATTTTCACCTTTTCCAACAAAAGAAGTTCACAGGGCTTAGCTGTGGGGACAAAGGGTGAATAAACATTTTCCTGCTTCTGAATCAGCCTGCTTCCTGGCTCTGATTTTAGAGCTCAGTTTCTGCCCTTTGCACTTAGCCCTTTGTTTGGAGAACTTGTAAATCTCTCCTTTGGCTTCCTTTCCTCCTCAATTCTTGGTTCTGCTTATTTTCTCAGGTTTGGTGAGAAACAATCTTAATTTGCTCTTGCCTCAGGGAAGCCCTTTGGTTTGCCTGAGACCTCGACTTGCTCCCAGCTTGATCGCAGGATCCTTCGTCTTGCTGGTGACACTGTGGGTTCTTTCAAGAGTGAATGGCTTGGTGCCTGTGTCGGAATCCTGTGTTGGCCACTCCATGTCTGCATGACCTTAGTCAAAACCCTCAGCCTCTTGTGCCTCAGTTTTTTTCATTTGGAAAATGCAGATAGTAATAATAATATTGGCTTCCTAGGACTGTGAAGATTAAACAAGGGTTAAATTGAATAAAAGTGATTAGAACAGTGCCTTGCCTCTAGTAAGTACTTCATGATTTTCATCTATTCCTATTTAGGACAAGGGTGCCCTGGGGCACAGGAAGGAAGCAATTAATTTGGCTCAGGAGAGCCAGGAAAAGCTCCAAAGAAATGATGCCACTTGAAAAGAATTTGGATCAATGAATGAATTTCCAGGGGAGGGCTTGGAGGGAGGGCAATCTCAGAAGAGAGAAAGATGGATACAAAAGCTCAGGTATGAGACATGAGATAAGAAGTTCATATGCATAGAGTATTCATTGGATGAATGCTGAGGATGTGGGAGAGGGCAACGTGGCAAGTGTCCAGGCTGCAGAATTGGGACAAGGGAACACGGAGAAGGATTTTAATGCCAAAATAGTAAGTTGGTACTTGACTCCTAGACAGTGAAGTCAACAAGGATCTTTAGACAAGGAAGTGATTATGTTGAGGTTTATAAGATCACACCAACTGTGGTGTGAAAGATGGATTACCTTGGACTGGAGTGTTGGTAAGGAGTCTGGTGAACAAGGCTCTTTCATTACTCCAAAGGGAAAAATCACATGAGAGCTTTCTATAGGGGCCATTAATAATGACTTCTCTCCCTCTCCCTTCTGTCTGTTGGGTTTTGAATGGGTATGAGGTTTTTTTAAAGTTGTTTTGCTTTTCTGTTATTTTAATTTTAATATTTGCCTTAAAAGCACAATGTGAAAAAAAGTCAGAACTTCTCATACTAATAATTCATGGTAGAAATCCAATACACTGCTTTGTCTCCATCCATCCAGTGCATCAGTCAGCCTTTCCTGGCCAATGTAATCTGTGATTAAAATGGGTTAAAATGGGTTTAGTCATGGGTTAAAATGTGTTTGATGCAGTACTGTAGCCTTAAGTATGCGTGAGCTGGATGGCCCCAGAATTTAGTTTTTCCTCTGCTTCACTTGTCACACCATCAGCAATATCCCTGGGTAAGTGACCTAGGGTTAAGGATTAAGTTTAAAAACCATCTTGGCATTTTTCTGCTTGCCTTAGTTGGGCTTAGACTGAGATTTCATTAAATATTTAATTTTATTTGGTTTGCTTCAGGGTAAAGTCTAAAAGAACTCCAAATGGTCTTTTATTTTTATAGTTCACCTGCACTTCTTGTTATTCTCAAACGAAAGAATCCTGCCTTCAGACACAAAGTTATTTCAAGAAATTTTACTATCATATGCCCTACCTTATGTGTTTTAAATTACGTGACCTATAGAAGTAATCCATCAAGAGCTTTGTAAAAGCCCTTCACAGGTCTGAAGAGTGTCTCCAATTAGAATTCTAAGCTATATTCCCTATCTAAACCTTCCCTTCATTTATAAAACTCATGTTTATTTTTTTTCCTCCTTGCTTTGCACCTCCTTGAAAAGTAGCAAAGCTACACATGGTTTTAGAAATTTCTCAGAGCAGCTAGGGCAAAAATCTACAAAGAAGAAAACCCTGGAAGATTTTTTTTTTCCCCAAACACATTTTTGTCTAGCTCATGCCATGCAATTCAACGTTCCTTTTCATTAATACTGAATAAAAGTTTTTAGAGTTGACCGGTTCACCCTTCTTTGAAATATTCCTCTTCATTAAACAGTCATTGGAAATGTTCAGCCCAACTTGAATATAAATCAGGTTCTCCTTTCCTTTCTCTTTTGGCTTGGGTCTTCAAAGTATAGAAGGTAACAGGTGCTGCCTCCCAAACTGGGTTTTCCAGAGGCAATAAATTAATCTGCCAAGCCACTGTTAGGTGTGTCCTCACCCCTCCTTCTTTCAGAGGATTGTTGGATTTTTCAGTGGGCTTCTTAAGGACCTCCAGCTGACTCTGAAGACTTCTCTTTGTGGCGTCATCTTTTGTGAATCTCTCTGAGTGTGCCAGAGAGATCCAAGGATTTAAACATCACTTGTGCCTCTAAAATCACTAGGGGTTCCACTTAATTCTTCTTTCCTTTACACCCACATCGCCACCTTCCTTCAGAAAAGAATGCTTAGCTTACGTGCAGCCAGCCTCTGGAGGGTTCTGGAGGAGTGTGGGAGCCATCTTCAGCTACTTGAAAGTCCACCAGGTGGAGGAGGGTTTCACGTATTTCATATGCATCTCTGAGTGATAGTGCCAGGATACGTAGGTTAAAAAAAATATCAGGAGGCACACATTTTCCCCAGCGTTAGGTTCTGCAGGTCTGTGGAATGCTGATGGGTTGGTGTTGGTGTGTGGAAGCTTTCAGTGTAAATGCAATTAGAAAACGCTGTGTTAGTGCTATTAAACATCAAAGCTAATGAGTATTGTAAATATCTATGAGGAGCATATGGTATATGCCTATTTGACCATGGAACATTTTTCACAGAGCAGGTTAAAGGATGGAAGCACCTGCTGCCTAACATGAGAATACATTTTACTATTATAAGTTAGAAGCCTTAGCTGTGAGTCCTAGCACAGGGCTTTTTTTTTTTTTAATTTTACTTTACAATTCTGTATTGGTTTTGCCATATATTGACATGAATCCACCATGGGTGTACATGCGTTCCCAAATATGAACCCCCCTCCCACCCCCCTCCCCACAACATCTCTCTGGGTCATCCCCGTCTACCAGCCCCAAGCATGCCACGTCCTGCATCGGACATAGACTGGCGATTCGATTCTTACATGATATTATACATGTTTCAATGCCATTCTCCCAAATCATCTCACCCTCTCCCTCTCCCTCTGAGTCCAACAGTCCGCGATACACATTTGTGTCTTTTTTGCTGTCCTGCATACAGGGTCATCATTGCCATCTTTCTAAATTCCATATATATGTGTTAGTATACTGTATTGGTGTTTTTCTTTCTGGCTTACTTCACTCTGTATAATCGGCTCCAGTTTCATCCATCTCATCAGAACTGATTCAAATGTATTCTTTTTAACGGCTGAGTAATACTCCATTGTGTATATGTACCACAGCTTTCTTATCCATTCGTCTGCTGATGGACATCTAGGTTGTTTCCATGTCCTGGCTATTATAAACAGTGCTGCAATGAACATTGGGGTACATGTGTCTCTTTCAATTCTGGTTTCCTCAGTGTGTATGCCCAGCAGTGGGATTGCTGGGTCATAAGGCAGTTCTATTTGCAATTTTTTAAGGAATCTCCACACTGTTCTCCATAGTGGCTGTACTAGTTTGCATTCCCACCAACAGTGTAGGAGGGTTCCCTTCTCTCCACACCCTCTCCAGCATTTATTGCTTGCAGATTTTTGTATCGCAGACATTCTGACTGGTGTGAAGTGGTACCTCATTGTGGTTTGGATTTGCATTTCTCTAATAATGAGTGATGTTGAGCATCTTTTCATGTGTTTGTTAGCCATCCATATGTCTTCTTTGGAGAAATGTCTATTTAGTTCTTTGGCCCATTTTTTGATTGGGTCGTTTATTTTTCTGGAATTGAGCTGCAGGAGTTGCTTGTATATTTTTGAGATTAGTTGTTTGTCAGTTGCTTCATTTGCTATTATTTTCTCCCATTCGGAAGGCTGTCTTTTCACTTTGCTTATATTTTCCTTTGTTGTAGCACAGGGCATTTATGCTGGTTTTAAACAGCATACTCCTTTCAGAACTTTACCAAAACGTTATCTTTCAGATGAGGCATTGCCAATATCACTATTACATTAACTGCACAATGAAGTTAATAATCATGCTGATTTCACTGCTAGGTGTTTGGGGCTTACTCTATTTACTAAGTGATAAAAGATTGGTTCAAATATATAATGCTGCTGCTGTTGCTAAGTCACTTCAGTCATGTCTGACTCTGTGCGACCCATAGACAGCAGCCCACCAGGCTCCCCCGTCCCTGGGATTCTCCAGGCAAGAACACTGGAGTGGGTTGCAATTTCCTTCTCCAATGCATGCAAATGAAAAGTGAAAGGGAAGTCAGTCGTGTCCGACTCAGCGATCCCATGGACTGCAGCCTACCAGGCTCCTCCGTCCATGGGATTTTCCAGGCAAGAGTACTGGAGTGGGGTGACATTTTGTTAGAATTTGGCTGTTGTGGTGATGCTACTGCTCTGCTGTCCAGCCACAAGTATTGGCAACGTGGTGTCTTCTGCATAAGATATTAGGGTTAGGGTTAGCCTGGAATAATTTAATCAGACTTAAAAACAGTTTTTAAAGTGAGTACAACAAAGGTCCGTCTAGTCAAGACTATGGTTTTTTCAGTAGTCATGTATGGATGAGACAGTTGGACTATAAAGAAAGCTGAGTGCCGAAGAATTGATGCTTTTGAACTGTGGTGTTGGAGAAGAGTCTTGAGAGTCCTTTGGACTGAAAGGAGATTCAACCAGCCCATCCTGAAGGAAATCAGTCCTGAATATTCACTGGAAGGACTGATGTTGAAGCTGAAACTCCAATATTTTGGCGACTTCATGTGAAGAACTGACTCATTTGAAAAGACCCTGATGCTGGGAAAGATTGAAGGCAGGAGGAGAAGGGGATGACAGAAGATGAGATGGTTGTATGGCATCACTGACTCAATGGACATGAGGTTGGGTAAACTCCAGGAGTTGGTGATGGACAGGGAGTTCTGGCGTGCTACAGTCCTTGGGGTCACAAAGAGTCAGACACGACTGAATGACTGAAATGAACTGACATATTAAGTATCTGTTATGTGCCAGGTAGACATTACATTGAAGTGATCATGTTTCATATTATTACAGAGAACAATTTTCACTCGTTATTTCTTTGAAACTGACTTTCAATTCAGTATGTCAAAGATTATCATTCACTGACTATTCTAGAACTAAGGATTTTTTTCCTTCAACTGAGGAATTCCATAGAGCCCTGATTACTTTAAATATGTCTCTTTTGTAAACAATTGTGAGAGAAAGAGACCAGTAAAGCGTACTTCTAGTTCTTAGTTGGGAACATTGAGATATGACTAATTTTTATTGAATTGGCCACATTAATTTATAGTCATATACAATAAATATTAATGTACTGAAAACCATAATATTTGCTGATGTTTGGCAGTGTGGATGGATGATTAGCTAATTAATCATTCTCTATGCTTTAGATAAGGATGGTTTGCATATTCATTACATGCCATGAGTGACAGTCCAAAGAGGTTGGAGCTAAAGTTGAAAAACATGTCGATTGTTACAGGACAAAGTGTCTCCTGAGTGAGGATCACAGACAGATGATAAATTTAATTTATTAATTTATACAGAATTTAATTCTAAGATATTGTCTTTTCAAATGTGCTTTCTCCCTTTTTCTTTCCCTTCCTCCCTCTCTTCTTCTGTATAGTGAAATTAGTATTAGCAATATTTCTCTATTTTTTTTGCTTGTCATAAAGCTCAGAATTAAATTTAATACTCAGTTACAGAAATTAAGTCACTTATTCATAATTCCTAGCTGACTTTTCTCTCATCTTTTTAACATGATTAATGATCATTACTTTATGTCAGTTTCAGCTATTTGGCTTCATATACATCTTTCCATATTTCTTCAAATTATTTTTAGAAAAGGGCAGCATCTACATGTTATATACTTGTTATATAGAAATGAAGGCTAGGTGCCATTAATAGATGAAACTCTAGGCATTTCATGCATAGTTTTGGATGTTTCAAGCTCCCCACTAGAGAATCAGGATCTATCATAAAGAGACATCTATTAAATATGGCTTGAAACAAGGCTGGGTGCCATAAACTTAGCGTTTTCACATTAAGTAGAGTTCTCCTTTCCTGGGATAGTTTTTTTGCACTCTGACTCCCTTTGCCAGTCTTCCCAGTTACCATGATAAATAGAAATAATTGTATAATCATACAAAGATGGAGAAGCTCTATACAGTCAGCAAAAACAAGACCAGGAACTGAGTGTGGTTCAGATCATAAGCTCCTTATTGCCAAATTCAGACTTAATTGAAGAAAGTAGGGAAAAACATTAGACCATTCAGGTATGGCCTAAGTCAAATCCCTTATGATTATACAGTGGAAGTGGGAAATAGATTTAAGGGACTAGATCTGATAGAGAGTGCCTGATGAACTATGGACAGAGGTTTGTGACATTGTACAGGAGCTAGGGATAAAGTTCTGTCTTTTTCCCCAAGAAAAAGAAATGCAAACAAGCAAAATGGCTTTCTGAGGAGGCCTTACAAATAGCTGTGAAAAGAAGAGAAGCAAAAAACAAAGGAGAAAAGGAAAGATACACCCATTTGAATGCAGAGTTCCAAAGAATAGCAAGGAGAGATAAAGTCTTCCTCAGCGATCAGTGCAAAGAAATAGAGGAAAACAATAGAATGGGTAAGACTAGAGATCTCTTCAAGAAAATTAGAGATACCAAGGGAACATTTCATGCAAAGATGGGCTCAATAAAGGATAGAAATGGTAGGGACCTAACAGAAGCAGAAGATATTAAGAAGAAGTGGCAAGAATACACAGAAACTGTACAAAAAAGATCTTCATGACCCAGATAATCATGATGGTGTGATCACTCACCTGGAGCCAGACATCCTGGAATGTGAAGTCAAGTGGGCCTTAGAAAGCATCACTACGAACAAAGCTAGTGGAGGCGATGGAATTGCAGTTGAGCTATTTCAAATCCTGAAAGATGATGCTGTGAAAGTGCTGCACTCAATATGCCAGCAAATTTGGAAAACTCAGCAGTGGCCACAGGAGTGGAAAATGTCAGTTTTCATTCCGATCCCAAAAAAAGAATGCCAAAGAATGCTCAAACTACTGCACAATTGTATTCATCTCACATGCTAGTAAAGTAATGCTCAAAATTCTCCAAGCCAGGCTTCAGCAATACATGAACTGTGAACTTCCAGATGTTCAAGCTGGATTTAGAAAAGGCAGAGGAACCAGAGATCAAATTGTCAACATCCACTGGATCATTGAAAAAGGAAGAGAGTTCCAGAAAATCATCTATTTTTGCTTTATTGACTATGCCAAAACTTTTGACTGTGTGGATCATAATAAACTGTGGAAAATTCTTCAAGAGATGGGAATACCAGACAACCTGACCTGCCTCTTGAGAAACCTGTATGCAGGTCAGGAAGCAATAGTTAGAACTGGAAATGGAACAACAGACTTGTTCCAAATTGGGAAAGGAGTACGTCAAGGCTGTTTATTGTCACCCTGCTTATTTAACTTACATGCAGAGTACATCATGAGAAACGCTGGGCTGGATGAAGGACAAGCTGGAATCAAGATTACAGGCAGAAATATCAATAACCTCAGATACGTAGATGATACCACCCTTATGGCAGAACGTGAAGAAGAACTAAAGAGCCTCTTGATGAAAGTGAAAGAGGGGAGTGAAAAAGTTGGCTTAAAGCTCAACATTCAGAAAACTAAGATTATGGCATCCGATCCATCACTTCATGACAAATAGATGGGGAAACAGTGGAAACAGTGTCAGACTTTATTTTGGGGGGGCTCCAAAATCTTTGCAGATGGTGACTACAGCCATGAAATTAAATGATGCTTTCTCCTTGGAAGAAAAGCTATGACCAACCTAGACAGCATATTAAAAAGTAGAGACATTACTTTGCCAACAGAGGTCTGTCTAGTCAAGGCTATTGTTTTTCCAGTAGTCATGTTTGGATGTGAGAGTTGGACTCTAAATAAAGCTGAGTGTCGAAGAATTGATACTTTTGAACTGTGGTGTTCGAGAATCTTTTGTCCTTTGGACTGCAAGGAGATCCAACCAGTCCACCCCAAAGGAGATCAGTCCTGAGTGTTCATTGGAAGGACTGATATTGAAGGTGAAACTCCAATATTTTGGCCACTGGATGCAAAGAACTGACTCCCTGAAAAAGACCCTGATGCTGGGAAAGATTGAAGACAGGAGGAAAAGAGTACAGCAGAGGATGAGATGATTGGATGGCATCACAGACTCCATGTACTTGAGTTTGGGTAAACTCCGGGAGTTGGTGATGGGCAGAGAGGCCTGGCGTGCTGCAGTCCATGGGGTCACAAAGAGTCAGAGATGACTGAGAGACTGAACTGAACTGAACTGACATAGGTCCTCAAAATCAGAGAGCCACTACATCCTATACAAGGGTGGAAATGTTGGAGAGAGGCATGTGGACTATGACAGAGAACTGATGACTGTGTCAACTAAACAGAGGCTGGCTCTGAGGGTTCTGCAGAGTCAGTGGTCCAGAGGGGACTGATGGAATGAACTGATCAAAGCTGTATTTCCAGAGAGATCAACAAGTTGGCTGGAGAGATCCAGCAGGTGCTTTGTAGTGCTGATATCAAACCTGACTGTGCATTAGAATCTCCTGGGAAGCTTTAAAAACTACTGAAGCCTGGAAAAGTGTGCAGAGGTCAGTTTTTTGGGGGGGTGGGGGGAATGGGTGTGTGGAGAGGGTTTATTTCTTTGTAGCAAAAATGTCTAAGTCATCGCTAGCCTCTGAGGATGTAGGGTTGCCTTCCAAAGAGCTTCAGAGTGGAGGAAAGCTGGGCTTTTTTTTTTTTTCCTTTAGAAAGATGCTGGTGACTAATCCTCATGTATCTGCTTTAGGTAACTGTTCTATTTTTGTTTGAATAATATATCCCCTTTAATGCTGGCTTCAGTCTTGTTCCTGATTTATCCCAGAGACAGATATTGTGTCCATAGAAGGAACCCATCTGTTTACTTATTTGAAATGACACTTTCAGAATCAATACATATAAAATGCTTGTGATGAAACATGCAGGACTGAAATTGATTGCCTAGTTTAGAATGCTTTCTCCACTGCTTACTAGCCATGTCTCTGGGAAAGTTACTTACCCTTTTAATCTGTAGAATACATACATTAGTAATGGCAACCTCTTAGGTTTTCACTGTAACTGTGAAATCAGATAAGGAAACAATATAGAAGATGTTTACTTGTGATTCCCTGGTGGCTCGGATAGTAAAGCATCCACCTGCAATGTGGGAGACCTGAGTCTGATCCTTGGGTTGGGAAGATTCCCTGGAGAAGGGCATGGCAACCCACTCCAGTATTCTTGCCTGGAGAATCCCCATGGACAGAGGAGCCTGGCAGGCTATAGTCCATGGGGTCGCAGAGAGTTGGACACGACTGAAATGACTTAACATGCACAAACACATAATGGTTCTCAAAGTATGGGCCCTTGGCTAGAAGCATCAGTGTCACCTGGGAACTCGTTAAATATGGAAATTCTTTGTTCCCACTATAGAGTTACTGATTCAAAAACTCTGTGGGCATGGGGGCCTGGCAATTTGTGTTTTTAACAAGCCATCCAAGAGATTCTGATATTGACTAAAATTTGAAAGCTGTTTTGTTAAAGATTACTTGTGGTTATTTAATTCCCATCAGCATATATTTCAAATAATAAACTCATTCTGGTGGTTATTATGTTATCTAAAAAGAAACATCCTCTTACAATAATTAAACTAGTTACTTTTAAATAGTCAAATTATTCTCCTTGATTCACATGTCAAACAATAACTCTAAAATGACTTATAGTTATTATCTTCATCTCCACTGAAACATCACTACAAAGTTTTCCAGCTGGAATATACCAGTCCATGAGAAACATTTTCAGCATTGCTCTGGATACAGATTTGAGAAATCTTAGGAACCAGTGTAGCTGTCTCGACTGGGAAATGATGGGCTGGACTGCTGCTGCTGTTGCTGCGTCACTTCAGTCGTGTCCAGTTCTTAGCAACACCATGGACTGCAGCCCGCCAGGCTCCTCCATCCATGGGATTTTCTGGGCAAGAGTACTGGAGTGGGGTGCCATTGCTTTCTCTGGATGGGCTGGACTAGAGCTGTTCAAATTGTGATAAAGCAGGCTGACCTGATGGGATGACATAATTTATGAAAGACCTTGCAAGTCAGTAAAATTAAGCTTGATCTAGTAAAAATCGATAGGGACTATCGAACTTCTTTGAGCATGGGAGTGATGCAATGAAGGAAAAGTGGAAAGCTTGAATTGTAATGCAGAGGGCTGGGTACCCAAGGCCGGCATCCTGGAGTGGGATAAGCTCTGAAGAAGGTGGAGAGTTCAGAGGTCTTACAATATAGGATGGGGCCGAGGTGGGGGTCGGGGGAACTCACTCTTCTCAGCCAGTTTAAGCAGTGACAGTATCAGACCCAAGGATATCATCTAGTGGAGTATTTCATTCAAAAAGCGGTTTCAGTGAAACAGGGGTGAGCCTGAACGTATTGCTAGTTCAATGCTTTCCCACTGGCTGAGGAGTTACTGACATTTTTGAGTCCCGTGCCAACAAGGATCCTCCTGCCTGCTGTCGCTCATGCCGGTAGATCAAGCCTGAGTTTGGTTCTGAGGCAAAGGAAAGCCTTTGATCAGAGAACAGAGGTGGAGGCTCCTGCTGAAGATCACAGGCTCTCCCCGACCGGTGGTGGGGTGGGGTTGCTTTATAGAGTCTGAGAGGGTGAGTGTAGGCGTGCTGCTCAGGGCTGTGACTGCAGTGCGGGGCGCAGCGTCAGCGCCCACGGCCGCCATCTTGAACCCCAGTGCTGTGCTCAGCGCTCTGTCACGTGGCCCACCGGCGTGGGGCTGAGGTGTCCCGCACAGCCTCTCTGCACGCTGCTTGCAGCTGTGGTCTTCATGGTGGTGTGTGCAGCGCTTCTGCACATGGCTCCCCCAGCTGAGAAGTTGGGCTCAGAGCTCTTTGAGGAGGAACTCTGCCCTGTGTGAGGCTTCTGCAGGCACCTTCCTCTGAGCAAGTGGAAATAGAGGAAGCAGAGAAGAAAGGGAAAAGGTTAGACTTTATTACCCAGATTCTCTTTTTATTTCCTGGAATTGTTAATGGGCTTTTCCATGACGAGATTCTACCAGCCTTTCTTTCTAGTGGTTCCCACCTATTGAGATAAGCATCAGGGTCCTTTGATGCAGAGGAACAATGTGGAGGCAGAAGCCCCCTTTTAAGAGGATAATGAAATGATCAAGATGGGTCTTGAGTTTTCTTATTTTTCCTGATTCATTCTTCTTTGTAATATAATAGCTGAAAGGTCACTCTTATAGTTCAGAAGAGTCAGAATGTTAAAAGTGAGAGAGGATCTTAAAATAATGAGTCACTAGGAAGCAAAGATGGAGAAAGCAATGGCACCCCACTCCAGTACTCTTGCCTGGAAAATCCCATGGACAGAGGAGCCTGGTAGGCTGCAGTCCTTGGGGACACACAGAGTTGGACAGGACTGAGCGACTTCACTTTCCCTTTTTACTTTCACACATTGGAGAAGGAAATGGCAACGCACTCCAGTGTTCTTGCCTGGAGAATCTCAGGGACGGGGGAGCCTGGTGGGATGCCGTCTATGGGGTCGCACAGAGTCAGACACAACTGAAGTGACTTAGCAGCAGCAGAAAGAAGAGAGCAACTGGGTTCTCTGGGTTGGTGTGTGTGTGTATAAGAGTGAGCACACATGAGCATGTGTGTGCATAGGGGGTCTCATGCATTAAACATTTTACAAAGTCGGCACAGCTGGTGCCCGGACAGTGAGTCATGTGGTCTCTGAACCATCAAATAATCCTTCTCCATTCATCTAGTGTGTAATTATGGCCTGTTAAATTTCTTTCTGGTATTTGTTTTAAAAATAAATACCGAGTCAGAGCAATTTAACCCTCTGCATTCCTTCCAGTTCTATTGCATCATTGATTCACATGTCACCCTGAGATGTTGAAACCTGCCTGTGTGGCATTATATTCTGTAACCTTTCATTTCACACAGGTCAACACTTGGCTTTTAAATGGTAGTAAATTTCAGATATACTGATTCAGGCTGGACAGCTAGAGATGAAAGGCTTATCTCTCTGGAATTTTTGTGAAATAGCCAGTCACTCAGAAAGCAATTTTGAATCTTTTATTCAAAGCAAAAAGCTTAATGCTGTTACTGAGGTGAGGTAAAAAGGATACATCTGCCTTACAAAACTAGTGGATTTTTCATTGTCTCATTCTTGTCATGGCGGTTACTCTGAGTTGTTGGCTGTGTCCTCTGGTCTTTTGGAAGCTTGGCCCATGGACAGGTAAATGTGTTACTTAGTCTTGTCATAATTATTGTGAACTTTTTCAATCAATATTTGGCTGGAGGAACATCAGTCCATGAAGTGTATCTTCTTGTGTCAAGGCCACAGTTGAAGTTTCTTAAGTTTATCACTACCCCAGATCTGCTGTTTGGTACTTAACTAGCGTTCCTTGATTTGCGACATCGGTCTAAATCTAGAAAACATGTGAATTATAGAGTGCATGACTTCTACTATCTTTTCTTTGCAGAAAGTCTCTAACACTCGAGATTCAGAATAGCTTGGACACATAAGGGTTCCTGGCCTCGCATGTGTACGTCCTGTCACTTCAGTCATATCTGACTCTTTGTGGCCCTATGTACCATAATCTGCCAGGCTCCTCTGTCCATGGGATTCTCCAGGCAAGAATACTGGGGTGGATTGCCATGCCCTCCTCCAGGGGATCTTCCCAACCCAGGGATTGACCCACATCTCTTATGTCTCTTGCATTGGCAAGTGAGTTCTTTACCACTAGCGCCACCTGGGAAGCCCTGAGACAATCTGAAATTATAGTGTCTTGGCCATGGGACAATCTAAAATTATACTGTACATATTTTTTAGAAAGAAGTCTACTTTCTTTAAATACCTCTTATGACAATTCTTTGGTCCTGTCTTCATTTCAAACCTAATAATCACTACCTAAGAAGAAAGGAGAAAGGTTTGAAGGTGAATTGGCTCCCAACTGAAGGATACCCTATATTAGGGGTCCCCAACCTCTGGGATCTAGTGCCTGATGATATGAGGTGGATCTGATGCAATCATAACAGAAATAAAATTCACAATAAATGTAATGCTCTTGAATCATCCTGAAATCACCTGCTCCCCAACCCCTGGTATGTGAAAAAAATTGTCTTCCATGAAACCAGTCCCTGGTGCCAAAAAGACTGGGAACTCCTGCCCTTTATGGAAGCCTGGAACCAATTGAATGCAATAAGTAAAAGCTATATGCCTGGCTTTTTTATGCTCTATGCCCTCCTGCCTATACAAAAGTTGGCAGGAATTATAACTGAACTCAATAAAAAAATGTGGAATTTATTTTCGGTGCCAGTTGATATGCTAAGTGAAGGTATTTTCAACATTATGAAATTTATAGGACTGCTATTATCCATGTTTTATAGATGAATATACTGAAGATAAGAAAGATTAAGTGAATTACCCAGAGTCATATGTCAGCTAAGTGGCACAGCTGGGTCAGAAACCTATTTCTTATGACCCTAGGGTCAAGCTCTCATTTTGCATATTCAGTGAGATAACAGAGGTCAACTTCTTGATACTTAGTTCCCTCTGCTTCCTCCTCCCCTGATCTGTGCTCAGCTCCTCCTTCCACCTGCCTCCTTCTTCAGGTCACAGTATAGTTAACACTGTTGAATGTTATTTCTTTAGGGAATTCTTAGTATTCCCGGACAGAGGAGTCCCTCTGTTATAGACTTAGTTCACCCTGCACTTTTCTTTCAGAATGCATATCACAACAACTATTTGTGCAGTTTTTAAAAGTGCCTTTTACATACCAGACTTTAAGTCTATGAGAACATGAATTACTTCTGTCTTCTTCATCCTCACATCTCTAGCTTTTGGCAGAGGTGACACACAAAAAACCAGCTGAAAACTTGTTTGTTAAATTAGTGAATGAATAAATAGCTGTTTCTGAGTGGTAATTGTATTATATTAATTTTGATAATTGAACATCCTGCTTTATATGGATATGCAGTGAGGTCACTGAAGAACCTGTCAGAGTAACAAGGCAACAAAAGAACTGATTTCTGAGCACATCCTGAGGTTGAGGTGATGACACAAAGAAGGATGACATGTCCAAAGTGGAATCAGGAGGGCAGAGTGAGGGCACAGAAAGTTAGCAAGTGCTTTGCCTTTGACCTTCCTGCCTGTCAGTTTTCATAGACTTCTGAAAAAGAATAGCCTTTCAATCTATTGCTTTGATTTAGGGAAACAATCGATTCAATTCATCTCTAAGCTTAGTACAAAGGTTTATGACATTGTACAGGAGACAGGGATCAAGACCATCCTCAAGAAAAAGAAATGCAAAAAACAAAATGGCTGTTTGAGGAGGCCTTACAAATATGTGAAAAGAAAAGAAGGGAAAAGCAAAGGAGAAAAGGAAAGATATACCTATTTGAATGCAGAGTTCCAAAAAATAGCAGGGAGAGATAAGAATGTCTTCCTCAGCGATCAGTGCAAGGAAATAGAGGAAAGAAATAGAATGGGAAAGATTAGAGATCTCTTTAAGAAAATTAGAGATACCAAGGGAACATTTCATGCAAAGATGGGCTCGATAAAGGACAGAAATGGTATGAACCTAACAGAAGCAGAAGATATTAAGAAGAGGTGGCAAGAATACCCAGAAGAACTGTACAAAAAAGACCTTCATGACCCAGATAATCAGGATGGTATGATCACTCACCTAGAGCCAGACATCCTGGAATGTGAAGTCAAGTGGGCCTTAGGAAGCATCACTACATACAAAGCTAGTGGAGGTGATGGAATCCCAGTTGAGCTATTTAAATCCTAAAAGATGATGCTGTGAAAGTGCTGCACTCAACATGCCAGCAAATTTGGGAAACTCAGCAGTGGCCACAGGACTGGAAAAGGTCAGTTTTCATTCCAATCCCAAAGAAAGGCAATAGCAAAGAATGCTCAAACTACTGCACTGCTGCTGCTGCTGCTGCTAAGTCACTTCAGCTGTGTCTGACTCTGTGTGACCCCATTGACGGCAGCCCACCAGGCTCCCCCCATCTCTGAGATTTTCCAGGCAAGAACACTGGAGTGGGTGGCCATTTCCTTCTCCAAACTACTGTAAAATTGCACTCATCTCACATGCTAGTAAAGTAAAGCTCAAAATTCTCCAAGCCAGGCTTCAGCAATACATGAACCGTGAACTTCCAGATGTTCAAGCTGGTTTTAGAAAAGGCAGAGGAACCAGAGATCAAATTACCAACATCCGCTGGATCATGGAAAAAGCAAGAGAGTTCCAGAAAAACATCTATTTCTGCTTTATTGATTATGCCAAAGCCTTTGACTGTGTGGATCACAATAAACTGGGGAAAATTCTTCAAGAGACAGGAATACAAGACTATCTGACCTGCCTCTTGAGAAACCTATATGCAGGTCAGGAAGCAACAGTTAGAACTGGACATGGAACAACAGACTGGTTCCAAATAGGAAAAGGAGTGCATCAAGGCTGTATATTGTCACACTGCTTATTTAACCTCTATGAAGAGTACATCATGAGAAACGCTGGACTGGAAGAAACACAAGCTGCTATCAAGATTGCCAGGAGAAATATCAATAACCTCAGACATGCAGATGACACCACCCTTATGGCAGAAAGTGAAGAGGAGCTAAAAATCCTCTTGATGAAAGTGAAAGAGGAGAGTTAAACAGTTGGCTTAAAGCTCTACATCCAGAAAACTAAAATCATGGCATCTGGTCCCATCACCTCGTGGCAAATAGATGAAGAAACAGTGGAAACAGTGGCTGATTTTATTTTTCTGGGCTCCAAAATCACTGCAGATAGTGACTGCAGCCATGAAATTAAAAGATGCTTGCTCCTTGGAAGGAAAGTTATGACCAACCTGGGCAACAAATTAAAAAGTAGAGATATTACTTTGCCAACAAATGTCCGTCTAGTCAAGGCTATAGTTTTTCCAGTGGTCACGTATGGATGTTAGAGTTGGGCTCTAAAGAAAGCTCAGTGCAGAACAATTGATGCTTTTGAACTGTGGTGTTGGAGAAGACTCTTGAGTGTCCCTTGGACTGCAAGGACATCCAACCAGTCCATTCTAAAGGAGATTAGTCCTGAGTGTTCATTGGAAGGACTGATGTTGAAGCTGAAACTCCAATACTTTTGTCCACCTGATGTGAAGAGTTGACTCATTTGAAAAGACCTTGATGCTGGAAAAGATTGAGAGTAGGAAGAGAAGGGGACAACAGAGGATGAGATGGTTGGATGGCATCACTGACTCAATGGACATGAGTTTGGGTAGGCTCCAGGAGTTGGTGATGGACAGGGAGGCCTGCATACTGAAGTTCATGGGGTTGCAAAGAGTCGGACGTGACTGAACTGAACTGAACTGAACTAAGCTTAGTATGTTAATGAAAAAAGAAAGATATAGTGGCAATTTCAGTTATATACTTTTTTTCTCAAACTTTTCCCCAGTATATCCCATTGTTTTTCATTGTAATGGCTTTCTACATTCTAAATTAATATTTATTTTTGAGCCAATGTCTTCATGTCTTATAAATTTGAAGCATTATTTTTCATGTATGTGTGAGGTTTAGAGAGAGATGTTAATTTTTCCCTCTAGGTTTTGCTGCTTAGTTAATGTCAGGTGAGATAACTTCTATTGTATTTTTTTAAGGTCTGTTTCACAGTGTATCAGCTCTGTGCTTTTGCAAGATCTGAGGCAATGATGATATAATCTGACCCAAGCTGTTTCTGATTGATTTGTAGATTGAAGTTTCATATTGGAGAGATGTTAAGAATGTCAATTTTTAGAGCACTCAGGCTAGCTAAAACAACTATTGTGGCAGTGTTGTTTAATCCATTCTAAAAGGTTGTACCCAGTGAATATTCAGTGCTATGAGAGTACAGTAAAATATTTTAGACCAAGGAAATCTGATTTTACTACAAAATCTATTTAAGACAATAAAGAAAGCAATTTCTTTTTCTGTATAATAGACAATTATGGTTATAAGCAAGTAAAATTGAGGTAGTCAGATATACAATAGGACACGCAGGCATACAAATTACTTTTTAACACAAAGAGCAAGTAATTAAAGCCAAAAAATGATTATCCTTCTCATTCAAAGACAAAATTTGGTAACTTCCAGAAATACACAAAATACAATACATTGAAAAGTAAACAGAAGCATTTCTATTCAATATGGGACCAACATGAGAGGAGAGAATTTTGTGACATTGTTTAGGAAGCAATAGATCTTTTTCATTTTTATTTAGATGGTGTCAAGCTATAGTGTCAAACTTCCAGGTACAGTGAAAGAAATACAGTTTGTCATATACACTTGATTTAAAAATATCCAATTTAGGAAGGATTTGCCCATGCAAACAAGGTCAGCTTTTCTTCTTCATTCCCTTTTAGAGACAGTGGCCCTCTGGTCCTCATTTAAGGACTATTAGGAAAAAGAGTAAATGAGCTGGAGAGATCTTTTATTATAACAATATAGAGATGTAGAGTTCAGAAAGGCCAGATCAGTCCTTCCCTATTCTGACCCTCTTTCTAAAATGGTGTTCAAATCTGTTTCTGGGAATTGTTAATGCTGAAGTGAGTGAGGGTGAGAGAAGTAGAGGATCTGTTCCATTTGAAGTTTATTTCCTTTGTTTTTATTACACAGTATTTTATTTTTTAATTAAAGAATTTAGAAAAATCACATACCTAGGCTTCCTGGATGGCGCAGTAGTAAAGAATCTGCCTGCCAATGCAGGAGGTGCCAGAGACATGCGTTAAGTCCCTGGGTCGGGAAGATCCCCTGGTGGAGGAAATGGCACCCACTCCAGTATTCTTACCTCAAAAATTCCATGGACAGAGGAGCCTGGTGGGCTACAGTCCATAGGGTCACAAGGAGTTGGATATGACTGAGCGCGTGCGCGCGCACACACACACCCCCATCACAAGCAGACTATAGAAAAGTTCTCGTGTCCTACCAAATTCCCTCCTGCTGCGTCATGCATTAAAACTCTTTAAAACTTTTAAAAACATTCAAAACCATGTATTAAAGGTGGTTTTTTCCTTTCTTTTTTTTTTTTTCTGTTTTGAAAGTAAGTTTTTAGCTTTCTTGTGTAAATACTAGTAGAATTTCTAACTTGAGTCATATGGTAAGTGTTTGTTTAACTTTATGAGAAACTGCCAATTTGTTTTCCCAAGTAGCTACACCATTTTACATTCCCATCAGCAGTGTGTGAGCGTTCCAGTTGCTTAAAAAAAAGATCATCCTCTTAGAAGTGTAGTTATCTTTGGGTAGGTTTAGTTTGCATTTCCCTTATGTCTAATGATGTTGAGCATCTTTTCATTTTCTTTTTCTTTTTCTTTTTTTGCCATTTATACATCTTTTCTGAAATGTCCAAATCTTATGCCTATTTCTTGTTGAATTTTTGGTGTTCTTTATGTATTCTCAAAACAAGTCTGTTTTTATGTATGTGATATGGAAATATTTTCTCCAAGTGTGTATCTTATATTTTCATTCTTCTGATAGTGTCTTTTACCAAGCAAAAGTTTTTGGTTTTGATGAAGACTAATTTATCACTTTTTAAAAAATGGATCATTATTTTGGTGATGTATCTAAAAACTCTTTGTGTAACCCAAGGTCATAAAGCTTTTTTTCCTGTGTTTTCTTCAAAAGTGTTACAGTTTTCTGTTTTACATTTAGATCTATGATGCACATTGAGTTAATTTTTGGATTAAAGAGTGAAATATAGGTCAAGTTTTCTCTGTTTTTTTATTTTTAAATATATGTATATTGTTAAAGCACAATTTGTGGTGAAGATTATTCTTTCTCTATTGAATTTTCCTTTGTATCTTTTGAAAAAATCAATTGGTAGAATTCACTAGTAAAAGTATTTGGATCTGGAGTTTTCTTTGTAAGGAGGATTTTAAATTACCAGTTCAGTTTCTTTAGTAGATGTAAGGGTATTCAGGTTATTTATTTCTTTTTGAGTAGGTTTTGGGTCATTTGAATCTTTCAAGGAATTGCATTGATTTTTTTAATATTTAATTTACAGCTATAGAGTTGTTTTTAGTATTCCTTTATTTTTCTTTTAATGTCTCTCAGGTTTATGGTGAAACACCTTTTTATATTCACGATATAAATAATTAGTACCTTTTCTTTTTAAAAATTGATCTATTAGTATCTAGTTAGATACTTTCAATTGTATTGATTTCTTTATAGAACCAACTTTTGGTTTCATTAATTTTCTTTTTTCACTTTCACTGGTTTCTGGTATTATAATCTTTTCTTCTTCCTGCTTTGGTTTTGGTTTGTTCTTATTTTCTAATTTTTAAGTGGAAGTTTACTTTATTGATTAGAGATCTTTGTCCTTTTCTAATATTAATTTATTATTAATATTTAATTCTATTTAATACTATATTAAATTTATTTAATACTATACATTTCCCTTCTAAGTACTGTTTTAGCTATATGCCTCAAATTTTGATGAGTTGTATTTTCATTTAATTCAAAATATATTCTAATTTTCTTTGAGACTTCTTATTTGACCATTGATTGTTTAAAAGTATACTGTTCAACTTCCGAATACTTGGGGATTTTTTTCAAACATCTATGTTATGATTTATAGTTTAATTCCATTGTGTAAGGGAACATATTTTGTATAATTTCAGTTCTTTGACATTTCTTATGTTTCATGTCACAAGGTAGAAAATGGTCTATATTGGTGAATGTTTCATGTTCTGTTGAGTGTAATGTTTGATAAATGTCAGTTAAATCAGTCTAGTAGTGTGTTCAGTTCTTCCATACTTTTTCCTGGTTTTTCTTTTAGTTCTGTTGATTGTTGGGAGAGAAATGTTGAAGACTTTAAATGTAATGTGGATTTATCTATTTCTTCATTCAATTCTGTCAGCTTTTGTTTGGCTATTTTCAAAGTATTTATTCAGTTGCATAGAAATTTAGGGTTGCTATGTCTTATTTGTATGAATTGACTCTTTTATCATTATGTAATGACCTTCTTCGGAGAAGGCAATGGCACCCCACTCCAGCACTCTTGCCTGGAAAATCCCATGGACGGAGGAGCCTGGTAGGCTGCAGTCAGTCCATGGGGTCGCTAAGAGTCGGGCACGACTGAGCGACTTCACTTTCACTTTTCACTTTCATGCAATGGAGAAGGAAATGGCAACCCACTCCAGTGTTCTTGCCTGGAGAATCCCAGAGACAGTGGGCCCCTGTCTATGGGGTCACACAGAGTCGGACATGACTGAGGCGACTTAGCAGCAGCAGCAGCAGCAATGACCTTGTTTGTCCCTGATAATGTTTTATGTTCTAAATTTTTTTTTTTTGTCTGGTATTAATATAGACCCCCTCCACCCCCGGCTTTCTTTTAAATAGTGTTTCTGTGATCTTTCCCCATCATTTTACTTTTACCCTATGGGTCTTATATTTTAACTATTTTGATAATCTCTGTATCTTAATTAGTATATTTAGACCATGTGCTTTCAATGTAATTACTGATATAGTTGGATTTAGATCTGCCAGGTTTTAACTTGTGTGTGTCCCTTCTATTTCTCATTGTTCTATTTTTCCTTTCCTGACTTCTTTTGGATTATTTGAATTCTTTATGTTGTAGATTATGTGTGTGTATATATATATATATATATATATATATATATATGACATCTACATAATTCCAAACCCCACCAGGCAAATGTTGTCATTTTTGCTTTCAATGCTCATAGATACATTGAAGAACATAAAGGAGGCGTAGTTTATGTTTTTGCCTAGATATCTACTACTTATGTAATTTTTTCTTTATTTCTTAAATTCCAAGTTTCTTTCTGATTTCCCTGTTGCCTTAAAATCTTCTTTTAGTGCTTCTTTTTAGAACAGATGTGCTGCTGCTGAATTGTCTTTGTTTTCCTTCATCTGAGAATATCTCTCATCCTCCCTTCATTTGTGAAGGATATTTTCTTTGGCTGGTAGTTCGTTTACTTTAAAAACGTTCCATTGTATTTTGTCTTCCTTGGTTTTTGATGAGAAATTTTTAGTCATTTGGCTCATTGTTTCCATGTATTTAACCCTTTTTACTTTGGCTTTTTCAAATGTTTTTTTCTTGAAAAAAATTAGTCTTCAACAATTTGATTATGATGTATCAAGGATTGTTATTCTTTGAGTTTATCCTTTTGGGGTTCACTGACCTTCTTGATTATATAGTTTCTTTCACCAAATTTAGGAAAAATTTAGCCATTGTTTCTGAAAATATTTTTCTTCATTCTTTTTTTCTTCCTTTTGTTACTCCAGTGTCCTGAATACTAGAAATCTGAGATGATTTGACAAATTTTTGAAGCTCTGTCCATTTTCCCACATTCTCTCTTTACTGTCAGTTGTTTAGATTGGATAATTTCTATCAATTTATATTCAAGTTCCCTCACTCTTAATTTTTCTGTTTTGCTATTGAGTCCACCTCATTAATATTTGATTTTAGTAAATGTATTCTTTAATTCAAAATTTGCATTTATTTCTCTTGTTATAGTTTCTATTTCTTTGGTGAATACTTCTGTCTTTCCATTCATTTGAGAGAGCTTGCCCTTTCTTCCAGAGAAGGCAATGGCACCTGCCTGGAAACTCCCATGGATGGAGGAGCCTGGTGGGCTGCAGTCCATGGGGTTGCTGAGAATTGGACATGACTGAGCGACTTCACTTTCACTTTTTACTTTCATGCACTGGAGAAGGAAATGGCAACCCACTCCAGTGTTCTTGCCTGGAGAATCCCAGGGACGGGGGAGCCTGGTGGGCTGCTGTCTATGGGGTTGCACAGAGTCAGACACGACTGAAGTGACTTAGCAGCAGCAGCAGCAGCAGCAGCAGCCCTTTCTTCATGGAACATAGAATAGCTGCTTTAAAGCCTCTGTTTGGTAATTCCAATATCATCATCATGGATTGCCGTCTGTTGATTGCTTTTGGCCTTATGAGTTGTTGAGATTTTGAATAATGTTGTATTTTGTCCTGGACATTTTGAATATTGTATTATGAGACTCTGGGTCTTTGGGTTATATTAAAATTCTCTGGAGAAAGTTGTCAACCTGGTTCAGTTTAGTTTAGACAGCATGTCTCAAACCATCTTCTGTAAGCTGTGAATCTGATGTCAGCTTAGTTTTCAGAGCCTTTCCAGTGTTCCCAACCCTGGCAGATAGAGGAGAAGGAGCCCTGAGCAAGTTCTGCTTGAGTTCCATCAAGGGACCAGTGTGGGACCTAGCCAGTGTAGGTGCATTCTCAAAGCCTTTGCTATTCTGCTTTGGATCAGTTCCACACATGCACAGTTAATGCATGAGCCCAGAACATAGTGCATAGGCTGGGGGTGGGGTGCGGGGCGGTCCTCTCTCCTTTCTCTAGCTCCCAAATCCTCTAGTTCTAAGATACCCTTTATCAAAATTTCCTGGCTGTAAAGCTGGGACTTTTTCTTCCCTGCACTATCACACATTCCCCTCAACCAAATCTGCCTGAAAGGTGAAACAGCAAGAGAAAAAAAACAGAAAAATGACATGGATTCTCCCTATACTATTCAGAGCATATCAACCTTATTTCCAAGTTTCTCCAGACAAAAAGAAGATTTTCTCTTAGAGTTTTAGGTGCCTGTACACTGCGTCTGCCATGAGGGTGCTGCCTGTGTCTGGATTTGCTTTATGGAAGGGCTAGGAGTTGAGAGAAAGAAAAAAATGGGGATTTTCCCTACATTTTCTGTCATATGGCTTCCCAGGTGGTGCTGGTGAAGAACCTGCCTGTCAATGAAGGAGGCATAAGAGATGCGGGTTTGATCCCTGGGTGAGGAAGATCCTCTGGAGGAGGGCGTGACAACTCACTTCAGTACTTTAGCTTGGAGAATTCCATGGACAGAGGAGCCTGACAGGTTACAGTTTGTAGGGTCACCAAGAACCAGATATCACTAAAGCTACTTAGCATGCATGCTCTGTCGTATAGGCTCCCGCCTCCAGTCCTAAAGGAAATCAACCCTGAATATTCATTGGAAGAACTGATGCTGAAGCTGAAGCTCCAATACTTTGGCCACCTAATGCAGAGAGCCAACTCATTGGGAAAGACCCTGATGCTGGGAAAGATAGAGGGCAAGAGGAGAAGGGGGTAGCAGAGGATGAGATGGTTAGATAGCATCATTGACTCAATGGACATGAGTTTGAGCAAACCCCAGGAGTTAGTGAGGGATGGGGAAACCTGGCATGCTGCAATCCATAGTCCATGGGGTTGCAAAGATTTGGACACGACTTAGCGACTAAATAATAACAGCTTCATCCACTGTCCTCTAGCCAGAAACAGGTTTCTCTTTTGGAGATTTTTCTATTTAAACTTGCTATGAAGTCCTTTGATTCAAGCTGTCTTGGTGTTTAAATAAGGAGATAAAGCAAAGGAAAAGAAAACTCTAGGAAACTCATGACCCTATTAATCATTCTTCAAATTTTGATTTCCCTGCTCATTTAATATGCTATTAATGTTTCAGTGTTTAGATAATTGCTTTATGATTTCTTTCCAGAGTTTTTAGTTGTAACTCAGGGAAGAAACAATGGACTTTTTCCATGTTAGTCCAAACTGGAAACTTCCCCTTATTTTTCAAAGCATTTATTATTCTTTAGTTGGTGGCCAATTGTAGTTGAAATAGTTCTATTTGTTGTGTCCTTCAGGTGTATTATGAATTAAATAGAATTTCAGGCTCTCTGGGTAAATTTTTTCCATGTTAGCATTCTTTCTATGGGAAAATAATATTCTAAGTTCTAAATAACTGTCATATAAAGGCGACATGTGGGGCACAGCTAACTCCTATCATGTCTTTCAGCTGACAGAGGGGCTTGGATCCTGAAGTAGAAATTCACTTTGTCCTTAAAGTTTCCTTGATTTCTGTGTTCTGTTGTTGGTTAGTCCTGGTTTGGGCATGTCTTGGCATATGCCTGCTTCTTTGATTCAGAATCTGTGCCATACTGTTTTGGCTTCAAGGCAGTTTTGCTTGATCTGCCCCTTTGCTTCTGTCCTTCTGGGTCTTGATCTTATGTTATCATAGTTTGTTCATATCCTTCATGCTAATAATTGGAGAGTATTACCTTGACTGAATATTTGTGTACCCTCCCTCCTGGAAAAAAAATTGTATAATGGAGTATAATCCCATTGTGTTAATATTAGGATATGGAGTCTTTGGCAGGTAATTAGGTCATGAGGGTTGAACCCTCAAGAATGGGATTAGTGCCCTGATAAGAAGAGATTCCCTGGTGGGTCAGATGGTAAAGAATCTGCCTGCAATGTAGGAGACCTGGCTTTGATCCCTGGGTTAGAAAGGTTGCCTGGAGAAGGGAATGGCTACCCACTTCAGTATTCTTGCCTAGAGAAGTCCATGGACAGAGGAGCCTGGAGGGATACAGTCCATGGGGTTGCAAAGAGCCAGACATGACTGAGCAACTAATCCAACAGTCAAGAGAAGAGAATCTCTCTCTGCCCTGTGGGGACTCAGCAGGAAGATGGCCTCCTGCAGACGAGGAAGAGGCTCACTCCAGAATCTGGCAATATTGGCACCCTGATCTCAAACTCTCCAGGCTCCAGAGCTCTGAGAAATAGATTTCTATTGCTTAACCCACCCAATCCATGTTTTTTTTTTTTTTTTTAATCATAGACTGAACTAAGACACTGACACTACTGTGAATTTTTTTCTTCATTGATTGAGAAGCTTTTGTATTCTGTTCTAGGCATTGCTTTAGGAGTTGGGGGTACCAAAATTAATGGCACAGAGATCCTGACTTTAGGAAGCTCATTCTTTAGTAGAAGACTATGAAAGACCATACTGTAAGGACAAAAGAGAGGCTAGGGGAATTTAGAAAAAGGTTGGATTATTTCTTGATCAGGAGTTCAGAGATCACTTAATAAAGGAAGTAGCACTTGGCTTGATCTGAGAGAAGAAACAGGTTGTAAGCATGCACAGAAAGGAGGACAACCATATTTGGAGGAACCTGTAAGGGGGAAAGTCAAGGAACAGGAAAAGCATGAGTTGGGAACAGTGGGTTCTGTCCATTGGCTGGCAGTTAGGGATTCAGGAGTAGTATTTCCTCTCCCACCAGGCACAACTGTGCCATAGTATAGCCATGATCATGTTGTTCAGGAAACCTCTTTATATCCTCCTATCTCTTTCTCAGCACCTGGCCTTCCCAAAGGCAAGGTTATTGTGAAAATTAAAAAAGCAACACATAGTAGAAGATGCCAAATAAACACTGGGGCTTGTTATTCTTTAAGGGATCTCTGCCCAGTTTCCACATACAGGTGCAGCTATCCCCTTAAAAGCATGGCTGTGCTAGCTCAGGATGACTCTGCTCCCAGGAAGCCCAGGGTGAATCTTCTGCTTCCCAGATGGAGCAAATTCTCCCTTATGTTGACTCTAGATGGATTTCAAGAGAGACCTGAGAACTGGAGGTCTCACCACCCAGCTCTGAAGGCATGACCAGAAGGAGGGTTTCTAAAGTATTTTAAGTAACCAGAAGGGTTTTTGGAATAAGCAAATTGACTCCCAAGATGACAGTACTCATTTGCATATAAATTTTCCAGTCTATTTTTATTTTAAAGCCTCCTTACGTCATAGTCATCCAGCATATGGCTCAGAACTGCCTGTCATCCTTTTTTTTTTAAAGTCAGCTTAAGGAGGCTAATTGTCTCAATGCCTCTTACAGACTGTTATTAATTTGAGAGCACATTTACAATAATGCATTAAATGGTAGCCTAGTGACCTGAAAGAGTTAATGTGCCTCCCCTTTTGCTGAACTCCTTCTACCTCAGAGTCACTTAGGCACTTAGGGAATTTTATTCAGTGGATATGAAATAATCTTGTCTGACCCAGGTGCAGCAAGTACAGGCTTTTAAAACATATTAAGACAGGATTGTCTCCTGACCTGTGACAAATATTAGAGAGTAAAAGAATAACTGTTTTATCGCAGCTGTACCTGCTGTTGTAGAATGTTTCAAGTCAAATCAGAATTGGGACTGGAAGCTAGCAAGCTAATATCAGATGATTAGCAGATGATTAGGGTAATATCAGCAGATGATTAGGGTGAAAGCAGGTTTAAGCTGAACACACACAATAAACTTAAAAAGTGGAAGCCAGATCAGGTCACTTGCCTGTTTGAAAAAGCCTTCAGTGGCTTCAGGATAAATCTTCAGTTTTTTTCAGCATGATGTAAAGTCATGAAATGGTCCCAGACTGACTTCTTAGACGTATTCCCTGTGCAAATGCCTATGCTAGTGTGCTAGGGCTTCCATCACAAAATCCCACAGATTGGGGGGCTGCCACAACAGAAACTTACTTTCTCACAGTTTTGAAGGCCACGAGCACAAGGATGAGGTGTCCAGCTGTGATAGTTTCTTCTGAGGCCTCTCTCCTTGGCTTGTAGTTGATGTCTTCCCGTGGTGTTCCCTCTGTGTCCAAATTCCTTTTATTATAAAGAGACCTGTCCTATCAAATTAGGGTCATTACTAATGACTGCATTTCAACCTAATTACCTCTTTAAAGGTGTTGTCTCCAAATACAGTCACATTCTGAGGTACTGGGGGTGAAATGTCAATGTATAAACTTGCAGTCAGTTCAGTTCAGTTCAGTCACTCAGTCGTGTCTGACTCTTTGCGACCCCATGAATCGCAGCACGCCAGGCTTCCCTGACCATCACCAACTCCCAGAGTTCACTCAGACTCACGTCCATTGAGTCGGTGATGCCATCCAGCCATCTCATCCTCTGTCGTCCCCTTCTCCTCCTGCCCTCAACCCCTCCCAGCATCAGAGTCTTTTCCAATGAGTCAACTCTTCACATGAGGTGGCCAAAGTACTGGAGTTTCAGCTTTAGCATCATTCCTTCCAAAGAAATCCCAGGGCTGATCTTCAGAATGGACTGGTTGGATCTCCTATAAACTTTAGAGGGACGCAATTCGGCCCCTAACAGTACTCATGCTCTGGTCTTGCTAATCTACTCTCAACTCTTCATCTAGGCCTTGCTTGCTCTTGCTTCTTGCCTTCTCACGTGTGGGTTTTTCCCAGCATTCCTTGCCTGGCTAGCGTCTCTTGACTCACGTATTGGTTTTGCCACTATGAGGCTGTGATCTAGTGGGCCAACACTGTGTCCTGCTCATTCCTGCACGGACTGAAATTTTGCTCAAAAAATGTCAAACTCAATGGACAATTTTAGGGACTTGAAGAAAGAAAATGAAGCAGAGATTGCTGATGCTTCCTCTGCTTTTCCTCTTTTTCCACATCTTTCCTTTTTAGTGATACTTGTCAATCTTGGTCCAGCCCAGGCCAGTCTTCTGGGTCTGGGTCTGGCTTGGGCTGAAGATGGGTGGTCAATAGATCAGGAAGGATGCCATGGGGAGGCAAGGGTCCATGTGACTGTGAGAGCTAACATGCCCAATATGGTGCCCACTATCCATATAGGACGACTCCAATTTCAATAATTTCCAGTTAAATACAATTAAAATGTATTTTCTTAACTGTGCTAGTTATGTTTCAAGTACTCAGTAGCCACATGTGACTAGTGGCTGCTTTATTGGATAACACAGAAACAGTTCATTCCCATCAGAAAGTTCATTGGACAGCTCTGTGAGGACCCAAAGGGCCAGGATGGTCTGTGTTCACTTCCTCTGCCTCACCCTAACCCTTTAGTTTAGGCCTAGGAAAATCCCAGGTACACTGAACTGACCAAAATTTTGGCCTTTCTGAAGCAAATAAAACCTTGACCCTAGAATTTACCTGTCTTACTTGAGTATGATTCATGCTTTATCCTTATACTCTAGTGCCACTTGGCAACAGAATATGTTCTTTCAACACAATTCTGTTTGTATCTGTATCCAAGACTACAGATATATTTATGAAAAACAGGTGAAGATTGTCCTAGGGCTCCAAGAGTCCTTTAATATCTGAGTCTGAGCTATAGACTCATGGTCACCAAGTATTCCTTTTTTTTTTTTTTTTAATCTGATTAAAACCTGCTCTTAAGGAAAAATAATGCATTAGTCATTTATTATTTTTTTCAGGCATTTCTTTCTTAACATGGACATATCATGTTACTTTGCCCTATGGGATAGGGTGGAATTACATAGTAAGCGTAGATGAAGAAATCTGACTCTACCCCTACCAGCCATGTGAACCTGGGAAGGTATTCAGTTCTTTTGGCGTGTCCGTCTCCAGTGCTGTGAAATGAAGACAATGAATGTCTACTTCATGTTGTTATAAGGATTGATGTGGGAGGGTATACAATACCTGTCATAGAACACACACTAAATATTAGCTTTCTTTCCTATTTTTTTCTCCGTCAAAGAAATTTAGTTATTGGCAGTTCTTGAGAAGAAGCTTTTTTTGGGTGTGGGGTGCATTGTGGGAGAGGTATAGCCCTTTCAGAGGGCTCCCTAAAATACCCCCAGGGCCAGACCTCTATTTTTCCTGTAGATCTGGGTAAGGCTGGGAGGAGGCCCAAAAGATGAAGCATTGTTTGACCTCTCAGATTTCCCTTCCACAGGTGGCATGGTTCTGATGTAATTCCTCTTGCAATGTCCTGAGGCTCTTAATCATGGAGAGAAAAGGTGACTTCTGGAAGTTTAGAAGAAAGGCTTAGTGTGGCAGTTCATTATTTTTGGTAGCCAAATTGAAAACAAGAGGTGGATTCAGTCTACCTACAGATTGCATTCGCTGGGACAATATGCACCTTTGCCTCTGGGAGAAATCTATCAACTCTTCATCCCTGTTTCCATGTTAGCAAGCCACCTACACTGTGGGGACTTGGGGTTACAGGATGAGATCAGACTGCGTGTATGCTAAGTCACTTCAGTCGTGTCTGACCCTTTTCGACCCAGTGGACTGTAGCCTGCCAGGTTCCTCTGTCCATGGGATTCTCCAGGCAAGAATGCTGGAGCAGGTTGCCATGCCCTCTTACAGGGAATCTTCCTGACCTTGGGATCGAACCAGCATCTCTTATGTCTCTTGCATGGACAGGCTGGTTCTTTAACACTAGCCCCAGCTGGGAAGCCTGTTGATGAGTGACTACCAGTGTCTAATGAAGAACTTGTATTAGAAACAAGCATACTTTTTCAAGTATGCTTTTCATCGATTCTTGTAATTATCGATAGCCAGAGAGAAACCTACAAGGAGGATGGATTTGAATGTGGACTTCTGATTCTAGGATAAAGAAGCTGATTTCAGGATGTTAGCACTTAAAGGAAGTCTTTTAAGGTGAATATTCAACTTGTAGAAGAAAAAAATTTTTGTTTGAGAGGGTCATCTTTTTTTTGATGACCATCCAGGACAAGAAGAAGAGTATGGTAGCCAGGGGTTACAGATCTAAGACAAATAATGCTGAAAACAGAAGTTCTTCATATACTGACACAAAAATCTTCAACTTTCTCCTTGAATTGAACTAAATGTAACTGAGTCTACCAGATAAATTGCTTTGTGTTTTTCCATGTTGGAAAACATATGTGAAAGTGTTACATTTTTTTTCAAAGATGTAATTTCTTGACTTCTCTCCATGGTGTATTAGATATACATATTACCAACTTAGAATTCATGGAAAATTAGCTTATTCATTATAGTTAAGATGAAATAATGAAATAAATACTTCAAAACATATTTCAGTTTGGAAGTATTACAACCAGAAAAGATTTATATGCCACTGTCTTATTTTTCTTACTGTGTTGCACTTTATTACATAATTCAAAACATTTTAGAGCTTTCAGACACTGTAGTAGCCATGATGACTGAAGCAGAATTAATTCCTAAAGAGCTGACTGAGTCAATAGGGTATTTTTATGAACTGCACAGTATTTAACATTTCTTTTGTTCAGTGAGAGAAATGGTCCTTCTTTCCATCCCTCTTCTTCTTTCTTTTCCTCTTTATCTTCTTCCCCTCTTCATTCATTCCTTTCTTTTTGCTTTTGGAATAAGGAACCTCACATTTACTCCTGCTATGTAATATTAAATCCTATAAAAATTGAACAGAATTGTTGAATACCTCCTCTCTTCTAGTCATGATTCTAGGCACTGGGGATACAGTGGATGAAAAAGGTATATGACCCTCTGTCCCCATGGAGCTTATCTTCTCTCTTTTTGCTGGGGGTTCTCTTGAAGCATTTTGGAGGGTTTGTCATAAACTGTAAAGTATAATTTAATTTTTCTGGTTTTCAGCACTAGCTAAAAAGCAATTTCCACCAATCACTAAAAAAGCCGGAAGCCTTAAACATCTCTATCCTTAAATCTTTCATTTCAAATGAAACCTATCCAGAAACTTCTATGGTTATAAATAATTTTTAACTACATTTTTTTTTCTTTTTAAAAAATCTTGATGGATTGTCTTGTTTCCCCATTTCTAATAGAGTGTTTATGAGGCAAATGTCATCCAGATACTAATTCATCTTATTCATTTAGATTCTGAATTTTGCATCTCTCTCCCTCTGACAAACAATAGATGGCAACATGTTCTGCATCAAGATCACAGTCATTCTGTTTTTCTTATACATAACATATTTTTGAGTTCCTAGGCATGAACTGTCCAACACTCAGACCATATGTTAACAAATTAGGTGGCAGGATACAAAATGCCAGTGAAAGAAAGAGCTCTCATTGAGATCCGTTTTACATAAATCTAGTTTTTATGACTGGGACAAAGCTCAGCAAGTTATGGACAATTTGGTTGAAGTGATTACCTTTGTCCCACCTCTTTTTGAATTTTCTCCAGTGTATCATTTTCTGTAGGTTGTTGAACCTTACAATTCAGACTGTGAATAAACTTAACAAAGAATACATTAAAATGATACCAGAAAAGGGGTCAACTTGTGTGCATGATCATTTTCATTTTTAATACTTAATTTTTCTTTCTCTAATAAAGTGAGACAAATAATTCTTTGAATTACATAAACATGATTTCTGATATCCTATTTAATGATTTTTCCTGAGTACATAATCCTAAAGCTTGACTTGTCACTCAGTGAGACATATTCTTAGAGGTGGTGCAGGGAATTCAAATTTGATGATCATATTACCCTTTTTTATAGAAAACTAGGTTTCAGCATGGGGGGTGTTTAGTTGTACTTGTTTTCTGGGAAGCTCATGTCTAAGGCAAAAATTGCCTTTGTTTTATTTTTTCTTATTTCCCAGCCTTCCCTAACTTTAATCTTCAAATATTTAATGAATTCTTAGTATGCATAAAGCACTGTTCAAGGTAATATTCTTGGGAAAGAATTAATCCAAATCATATTAATAATTAATAGATACCATTTAATGCCTATTTTTGACACATATTTTAGTCATGAACGTATTTCATAAACTCTGGATGGACCTCTAAAATCAGGAGCATAGTGTCCTAATCATGTATTGTAGTTGTGCAGTAAATAGTAAACTGATTTAATTTCTACATATTGTTAATGAAGAACTCCTTCTATTGTCCCCCTTTTATCAAACTTGAAACTTTATTTTTGAGACAATCAAGTAGGTTCAAGGAGGTGATTTGGTGCTTGGCTTCAATAAGGGTGTTTATGAAGATGCTGATCAGTTGAACTTAATGTCATCAGAGGACAGAAAGAGGGAGAAGAGCTTAAATGAAAAGAGGACGTATGTGAATTAAATAAAGTGAATAACTTGATTGTGTGATAAAATTTGGAAGAAAAGTTATGACCAACCTAGATTGCATATTAAAAAGCAGAGACATTACTTTGCCAACAAAAGTCCGTCTAGTCAAGGCTATGGTTTTTCCAGTAGTCATGTATGGATGTGAGAGTTGGGCTGTGAAGAAAGCTGAGCGCTGAAGAATTGATGCTTTTAAACTGTGGTGTTGGAGAAGACTCCTGAGAGTCCCTTGGGCTGCAAGGAGATCCAACCAGTCCATTCTAAAGGAGATCAGTCCTGGGTGTTCTTTGGAAGGAATGATGCTAAAGCTGAAACTGCAGTATTTTGGCCACCTCATGCGAGGAGTTGACTCATTGGAAAAGACTCTGATGCTGGGAGGGATTGGGGGCAGGAGGAAAAGGGGATGACAGAGGATGAGATGGCTGGATGGCATCACCAACTCGATGGACGTGAGTCTGAGTGAATTCCGGGAGTTGGTGATGGACAGGGAGGCCTGGCATGGGATACTTCACAGGGTCACAAAGAGTAGGACAAGCCTGAGTGACTGAAATGAATTGAACTGAACTGAAGCTCTTTGAGGATCTTATTGTATTTCCATTCTTGCAAAAGCTTAGACAAAATTATTAATAATTGCTCATTATGGATGCTTATTCACTCTCTAAGGAAGGAGAGAGAGATTTTCCCAGAGAAACAAAAGCTAAGGAGTTCTTTACCACTAGACCTGCCTTCCAAGAGGGGGTTCTTCAAGTTGAAATAAAAGAATGCTAAACAGCAACATTATAGCATAAGAAACTTGCTGGTAAAGGTAAAAATATAGGCAAATATAGAATATTATATTTCTATATTTTAAATTCTAGTATAAAAGTTAAAAGGCAAAATATTTAAAATAATTTTAACTAAAATTGTGTTAAAAGATATACAATATGAGTAGATGTAAATTATGACAATAGTAACACACAGTGTGGGGGAGAAGTTAAGGTATAGAGATTTTGTGTGTGACTGAACTTGTTATTATCAGCTTAACTATGAAATAATTATAGTTAATTATTAACATCAGCTATAACTATGAAATAATTTATGTAAGCCCCAATAATTTATGTAAACATACATGCACACAAAAAATGCCTATAGAAGTTGCACAATAGAAAAAGAGAGAGAAGTTAAAGCATATCAATAAAAGCAATCAACAAAACACAATGTAAAAGTACCACAGGAAGCAAAAAATGGTAGTAGTAAATTCTCATCTACCAAAAATCATACTAAATGGATTAAACTCCCCAATGAAAAGACACAAAATTGTTGAATAGATAAAATAAATAAGATCCAACTATATACTGTCTATAAGAAACTCACTTTATTTTTATTTATTTATTTATTTTTGTTTTCTATTTAATTAATAAATAAATAAATTATTTTTTATTCTACTTTACAATTCTGTATTGGTTTTGCCATACATTGACATGAATTCATCACGGGTGTACATGCGTTCCCAAACATGAACCCCCCTCCCACCCCCCTCCCCACAACATCTCTCTGGGTCATCCCGTGTACCAGCCCCAAGTGTGCCGTATCCTGCATCGGACATAGACTGGCAATTCGATTTTTACATGATATTATACATGTTTCAATGCCATTCTCCCAAATCATCTCACCCTCTCCCTTTCCCTCTGAGTCCAAAAGTCCACTATACACATCTGTGTCTTTTTTGCTGTCCTGCATACAGGGTCATCATTGCCATCTTT
>NW_024070186.1:68623692-68651408 GCF_014754425.2 Oryx dammah | reverse complement strand
CTTTACTATAATCATTAATTAGCTCTAGTAATTTTCTGGTAGAGTCTAGGGTTTTCTATGTAGAGGATCATGTCATCTGCAAACTCACTTTAGATTTAATGACACACATAGGCTGACAGAGGAGAGTAGTAGAAGATGTTCCATGCAAACGGTAACCTAAAGAAAGCAGGGATGACTACTTAATCAGAAAAAAATAGACTTAAAGTAAAAAACTGTCACCAGAGACAAAGAAGATCATCATTATATAGTGATAAAAAGGTCAATCAACAAGGAAAATACAAACAGGAAGATATAACAATAAATATATATGCACCCAAAATCAGAATACCTTAATATATGAAATAAACATTGGTAGAACTGAATTTGCATAAACAGATAATAATACAATAATAATAGATATTTCAATACTCCTCTTTCAATAATGGATAAAACATGCAGCCAGAAGATCAATAAGGAAACAGAGGACTTGAACAACACTGTAGACTAAAGTGATCTAATAGACATATATTGAACATTCCATCCAACAGCAGTGCAGTACACATTCTATTTAAACCCACATGGATCCTTCTCTAGGATAGATCACATTAGATCAAAAACAAAGTCTTACAAATTAAAGAAGATTGAAGTCATACTAAATATCTTTTCTAACAATAATGTAATGAAACTAAAGATCAATAGCAGGGGGAAAATGGGAAAATTCACAAATGTGCAGATATTAAATGATATACTATTGAACAACCATCGTGTCAAGGAAGAAATCAAAAAGGAAATTATAAAATATATTGGAAAAGATGAAAATGAGTAAAGAATCTACCTGCAATGCAGGAGACCCTGGTTTGATCCCTGGGTCAGGAAGATCCCCTGAAGAAGGGAATGGCAACCCACTCTAGTATTTTTGCCTGGAGAATTCCATGGACAGAGGAGCATGGTGACCCACCAGGGTCCATGGGGTTGCAAAGAGTCAGACACAAAAACACCATGGGATGCAAAAAATACAGGACTAAAAGGAAGCTTATAAAAACAAACAACTACAAAAAAAGGAGAAAGATCTCAAATAACACCTCAAAGGGCTAGAAAGAGAAAAACAAAGGCAAGAGTTAGTAGAAGAAAGGAAATAATAAAGGTAAGAGCATGTGGAAGTGAAATTAGATCCTAACATTATACCATACACAAAATCAACTCAAAATTGAAGACTTAAGATGTGAAACTGTAAAACTCCTAGAAGAAAAAAGAGGAGAAAAGCTCAAAGACATGGGTTGTGCCAATGACAATATGACATCAAAAGCACAGGCAAAAAGACAAAATAAATGGGACCACATCAAACTAAGGGGCTTCCCAGGTGGCTCAGGGATAAAGAATCTGCCTGCCAGTGCAGGGGCTGCAAGAGATCTAAGTCAGCAGGTTCGATCTTTGGGTCTGGAAGATCCCTTGGAGGAGGAAATGGCAACCTGATCCAGTATTCTTGCTGGGGTAGTCCCATGGACAGAGGAGCCTGGCAGGCTACAGTCCATGGGGTCACAAAGAGTCAGACATAACTGAGCAACTGAGCTTGATATCAAACTAAACATATTTGCACAGCAAGGAAATGAATCAACATGGTGAAAAGACAACCTGTGGGTTGAGGGAAAATATTTGCAAACCATATATGTGATAAAGGGCTAAGATTTTAAAATATATAAGAAACTCATACAATTCAATAGCAAAAAACCTAAAAACCCAATTAGAAAATGGAGGTAGAAACTTGAATAGGCATTTCTCCAAAGAAGACATACAAATGGCTAACAGTTATATGACAAAATGCTTAATGTCACTAACTGCTTGAGGGAAATGCAAATCAAAATCTGGATATTTATCCAAAAAGAATTGTAATCAGGATCTTTAAGAGCTAACACTCTTGTGTATATTGCAGTGTAAAATTTTAAGTGCCAAGAAATGGAAACAACCCACATGTCCATTGACAGGTGAATGGATAAAGAAAATGTGGTATGTATATACAATAGAATACTCTTTAACCTTGAAAAAGGAAGCTGTAATATGTGACAACATGATGAATGGTGAGGACATTCTTCTAAGTGAAACGAATAGTCCCAGAAAAACAAACACTGCCCGAGTCCACTTATACGAGGCACCTAAAACAGACAAATTCATAGTATCGAAGAGTGGAATGGTGGTTATCAGGGGCTAAGTGGAGGAGGGAATGCAGAGGTACTAGTCAACAGGCATAAGGCTTCACTTAAGTAAGATGGATTAATTCTAGAAATCAGCTGTACAACACTGAACTTGTAGTTAACACACAGGGAATTATACCCCTAAAAATTTGTAAAGAGGGTAGGCTTCATGTTAAGTGTTCTTATTAAAAAAAAAGTGTTCTTAATTAAAAAAGCAGTTTTATTCAGATACTTTTATAGTTTTATTAAATTATGGATCCATTTAGAACTTATTTAAAGTCTTGAAATGGTGATTTAACTGTATAACCTTTCCTAAAATTGATAGCTAGTTATCCCAATGCTATTCATGAAATCATTATTCTTTATTAATTTATATTCCCATCTCTGTTGAATATTTGATGTGTTCCTGGACTTTGTATTGTTTCACTTATTTTTCTTTCTACTCTGGTACTATGCTGGTTAATTGCTGCATCTTTGCCATCTGGTAGGGTCAGCCTTCTGGTATTATTTTTCCTTTCAAATTTCTCTTGAATAGTTTTTTAGTTTATTCTTTTATGAGTGGTTCAGAATTGTATTGTCAAGTTCCCCCAAATTCTTTTGACTTTGATGGGAATTGGATTAAATCTATAGATTAATTTATTGAGACTTCTTTCTAATAAATCTTCTCATTCAAGAATATAGTCTCTCTTTAATAAACTATTTTATGTCTGTTGGTTGAATTTTATCATACATGCTATATGCTTATCTTTTTTGTCACTGGGAAAGGGATATTGTTCTATATGTTTTATCACTAGATATTGTTGGTATAAATAAGAACCATGGCTTTTTTACATTATTTGGTAATGGTCACCTACCAAACTTGATTGTTGTTTCTTGTATGTGAGCCCACTGTTGGTGTTTTAAAGAGGAAAGCAGGTAGCCTGGGAGCCAGGCAGGGTGGCAGCTAACTGGCCGACCACCTTGGAGGTCTCTTAGGTTGTGAACCTCAGTCTTACAGTTTTATATAAAGTGGACTTCACAAATACCCCCACAGATGGATAAACATCACACTAGCAGGGGCATAATGAATAAAACAGAATGGAAACTTATTAATATACTATGAAGCTTCATCCCTTTGTGTGAATGGAAATGATCTTATAACTCAATCCAAGCATCCAAGGCACTCACATTCTTTATTTTGGGGTAGCTGGGAAATAAAATGAACAATGAAAAATTTTCTGGGGAAGCAGGTTGATCATTGGTCTTAGAGTTCATTTCAGTTGGGTCATATTGGAACTGAATTTTCTCAAATCCTAAACAGATAGCGAACATTTCTTCAAGGTACAGAATGTTCTGCCTGAGCAGTTTTCTTTTTCCTGGCTAGTATTAAACACAGGCTTCCAGGTTTGCCTTCTGGAACCAGCATTTTTCTGCTCACCACTGACTTCTATTAGTGTCTTCTTTGTTTAGATACATTCTTACTACCAAAACTTTTACATAACTGTTTTTAGAAGAACAACTCTCTTTATAGGAATAGAGATTTTCTGTCTCCTCCCATTATATGTTGATTTAACTAGATGAACTTTCAGAAAGTGACCTGAATTTTTTGATTTCCAAGTTTATGGTATGTGTGGGAACATTACCTATGAACACATTTACCCATGTTACTCACATCTACAGGGAAAAAAAAACCAAAACAGAATTGGTGGCCATGTTGGTTTCTAGATTTCTTTTTCCACAATTTAAGGTTATTAAATACACAAAAGTAAAGTTAAATATAATTTCATCTGGTTATCAAAGGGGACATTGCCAAAGTTTGGAAAGGATAGGACAGATAAAGCTTAATTAAATATTCATTCCTGTGACTTTCTTCACTTGGTTCTTTTTGGTGGCCAACACTGGCACCACAGCTGTGAGAATCCCAGTGACAGCTGAGGGAGGCTCTTGGGAACAAAAGCCCTGATTTGAGAATATTGTTGGATAATGTGCTGAGGATTGTGTTTCTGTCCATGGCTCAGGAGGGTATGTTTCTTTTCTCCTGAACCAGAGCAGGAGAATGTAAGTCCTTTAATAAAAAATGAGCAGATAAAACTGCTCACCAACTTAATAGACATCACTTTATTACAGTTTTGTTGTTGTTGTTCAGTTGCTAAGCTGTGTCCTACTCTACAACCCCATGGACTGCAGCATGCCAGGCTTCCCTGTCCTTCACTATCTCCTGGATTATTACAGTTTGGCTTAATATAAAATTGGGAAAGGAGTATGTCAAGGCTGTATATTGTCACCTTGCTTATTTAACTTATATGCCGAGTACATCATGTGAAATGCTGGGCTGGATCAATCACAAGCTGGAATCAAGATTGCCGGGAGAAATACCAACAACCTCAGATAAGCAGATGATACCACTCTAACAGAAAGTGAAGAGAAACAGAAGAGCCCCTTGATGAGTGTGAAAGAGCAGAGTGAAAACACTGACTTGAAACTCAATATTCAAAAAACTAAGATCATGGCATTCAGTCCCATCACTTCATGACAAATAGGAGGAGAAAAAGTAGAAAAACTGGAAAAGGTCAGTTTTCATTCCAATTCCAAAGAAAGGCAATGCAAAAGAATGCTCAAACTACCACACAATTGCACTCATCTCACATGCTAGTAAAGTAATGCTCAAAATTCTCCAAGCCAGACTTCAGCAGTACGTGAACCGTGAACTCCCTGATGTTCAAGCTGGTTTTAGAAAAGGCAGAGGAACCAGAGATCAAATTGCCAACATCCACTGGATCATGGAAAAAGCAAGAGAGTTCCAGAAAAACATCTATTTCTGCTTTATTGACTATGCCAAAGCCTTTGACTGTGTGGATCACAATAAACTGTGGAAAATTCTGAAAGAGATGGGAATACCAGACCACCTAACCTGCCTCTTGAAAAATCTGTATGCAGGTCAGGAAGCAATAGTTAGAACTGGGCATGGAACAACAGACTGGTTCCAAATAGGAAAAGGAGTACGTCGAGGCTGTATATTGTCACCCTGCTTATTTAACTTCTATGCAGAGTACATCATGAGAAACGCTGGACTGGAAGAAACACAAGCTGGAATCAAGATTGCCGGGAGAAATATCAATAACCTCAGATATGCAGATGACATCACCCTTATGGCAGAAAGTGAAGAGGAACTAAAAAGCCTCTTGATGAAAGTGAAAGAAGAGAGTGAAACAGTTGGCTTAAAGCTCAACATTCAGAAAACGAAGATCATGGCGTCTGGTCCCATCACTTCATGGGAAATAGATGGGGAAACAGTGGAAACAGTGTCAGACTTTATTTTTTTGGGTTCCAAAATCACTGCAGATGGTGACTGCAGCCATGAAATTAAAAGACACTTACTCCTTGGAAGAAAAGTTATGACCAACCTAGATAGTATATTGAAAAGCAGAGACATTACTTTGCCGACTAAGGTCCGTCTAGTCAAGGCTATGGTTTTTCCAGTGGTCATGTATGGATGTGAGAGTTGTACTGTGAAGAAGGCTGAGCGCCAAAGAATTGATACTTTTGAACTGTGGTGTTGGAGAAGTCTCTTGAGAGTCCCTTGGACTACAAGGAGATCCAACCAGTCCATTCTGAAGGAGATCAACCCTGGGATTTCTTTGGAAGGAATGATGCTAAAGCTGAAACTCCAGTACTTTGGCCACCTCATGCGAAGAGTTTACTCATTGGAAAAGACTCTGATGCTGGGAGGGATTGGGGCAGGAGGAGAAGGGGACGACAGAGGATGAGATGGCTGGATGGCATCACGGACTCGATGGACGTGAGTCTGAGTGAACTCCGGGAGTTGGTGATGGACAGGGAGGCCTGGCGTGCTGCGATTCATGGGGTCGCAAAGAGTCGGACACGACTGAGCGACTAAACTGAACTGAGTGACGGATTTTCTTTTCTTGGGCTCCAAAATCACTGTGGACAGTGACTGCAGACATGAAATTAAAAGATGGTTGCTCCTTGGAAGAAAAGCTATGACAAATCTAAACAGAGACATCACTTTGCCAACAAAGATGCTTTGCCAGTCAAAGCTATGGTTTTCCAGTAGTCATATATGGATGTGAGAGTTAGACCATATAGAAAGCTGAGTGCCGAAGAATCGATGCTTTCTAATTGTGGTGCTGGAAAAGACTCTTGAGAGTTTCTTGAACTGCATGGAGATCAAACCAGTCAATCCTAAAGGAAATCAACCCTGACTTTTTATTGGAAGGACTGATGCTGAAGCTGAAGCTCCTATACTTGGGCCACCAGATGCAGAGAACCGACTCATTGGAAAAGGCCCTGATGCTGGGAAAGATTGATGGCAAAAGGAGAGGGGGGAGGCAGAGGGTGAGATGATTAGATAACATCACTGACTCAATGGACATGAATTTGAGCAAACTCCAGGAGATGGTGGAAGACAGAGGAGCCTGGTGTGCTGCAGTCCATAGGACTGCAAAGAATCAGACACGACTTAGTGACTGAACAAAAGCAACAATTTGTTGGGGTCAGTCCATTGGGTGTTATCTGAGACATTAGGCAGGAAAATAGTTTTGACTAGGCTTGCTTAAGGTGAGAGCAAAGAAAATATCTGCCACATTCAACCTAAATATAAACTCAGAGAAGAACCAGACAGAAATTTACATTGTACAAGTAATTTTGTCAGTAACAAGGGCTAATTAGTTTGAATAGGTGCATTATCCTTGGCTGTTTGAACATTTGTTTCTTTTATGGTTTACATATTTGCTATGCATAGGTCATACTCTAGACTTCTCACATGCTGCTGAAGTGGGCTGAAAAGAGGAAGGGCAGTCAGAGGAAGAGGCTCTGCGTGGTTCCGCACAGGCATTTTCAGTTAGCTAGTTCTTGTTCAAATCCACATTCCCTGTTTATTAGTTTTGTGTTTCTGAAGAACTAAACTTTCCAAGACAGTTTTCCTGTTTGTACAGATGAACTAAAAGCAGTACCAACCTCAGAATGAATAAACGTGAAAATGCATATTAATCCTTAGCATAGTACTGCTATGCTCACAAGAAGCATTCACAAATATTAACTGTTAAAAATAGACAGTAAGTTTTTGGAGGAGGAAATGGCAACCCACTCCAGTATTCTTGCTTGGGAAATCCCATGGACAGAGGTGCCTGGCAGGCTATAGTCTATGGGGTTGCAAAGAGTCAGACATGACTGAGAAACTAAACAACTGAGATTCTTCAGGTAATTTCATTGTTAATAACCCGATATTAGAATGTTTTCCATATTACTCACTTTTTGTCCCAGTTGAGACAGAATCTCATCAAATCCCAACATCTCTCCTCAAGGGAGAATGTCACCGGCCATGGGGGTGGATAGGACTTGAGGTGAGAGCTGTTGTTAAATGGAACTCTCTACTGTGTTCATTCTCATTGTATTGAAGAGGCAAGATGAATGGCGGCAGGATTCCTTTTCAGGATCGTGTTTGCTGCCATACTAGTTGATATCAGAGCACCTTAAGCTGAAGGACGATACTGTAACTTGATTGAACTAATTCATTCTTAATTATTGAAAGTTGTTTTATTTAATACCCTCCTACAGCGTGGGGGACCGCTTTAAATCTCTCAGATGACGTATTTTTGTAGTGCTACATGATTTATTTCAGTTCAGTTCAGTTGCTCGGTCATGTCAGATTCTTTGCGACCCCATGGACTGTAGCACACCAGGCTTCCCTATCCATCACCAACTCCCAGAGCTTACTCAAACTCATGTCCATTGAGTCAGTGATGCCATCCAACCATCTCATCCCTGTCATTCCCTTCTTCTCCCACCTTCAATATTTCCTAGCATCAGGGTCTTTTCCAATGAGTCAATTTTTCCCATCAGGTGGCCAAAGTATTAGAGTTTCAGCTTCAGCATCAGTCCTCCCAATGAATATTCAGGACTGATTTCCTTTAGGATGGACTGGTTGGATCTCCTTGCATCCGTATAAAAAGAACTGGATGTTCGCTTGAACTCTGGAAAAAAAATAGTAAATTTAGATATTTTTGAGAAAGAAGGGAAAGGTGATTGAAGGATAGGAAACACTTGAGAATATTTATTTGCCAAATAAAACAGTAACTGAAAATGAAAATATTGGTGCTGGAATAAAGGATGATTAATGGAGATGTTAGAGGAGAGTGAAGACAAAATTATGAAAGGAAAAGGCCCTTGATCAAGCATGCCTTTTCAGGCATGAAAAATCTAGCAACTAGATTACTGTAATCTGCAGAATAAGGCTCAGAGGTGAATTTGTCTTCTGAGAGAATGAAATGTTGAGTGTTCAACTGCTTAGTAGAGGAAAACAGACTTGGAGCTGTTGCCATGGCATATGCTATGGAAGATGAGCACAAGACAAGATAAATAGCTGAGCCCCACAGACCAGGCTGAGGACAGGGTGATTTTATGGTGGACCAAGCATCTAAATGGCCAGGTAGGAGACTGTTGGGTTGCACCCCTCAGTCCTGCAAGCTTTGTAGTTGCCCAGTCTGGAGATTAAAAAAAAAGAGCCTAGAGACAGTGACAGAGATGTCAGCAATTTATTGGATGGGGGAATCTTACTCCGAAGGTCCTGGAGTGACACCCCTGTTTATACCTAAGAGGATTGGGTAGTCATGTGAGTGAAGCAGGGGCTGGTCAAGCAGGGGATGAAGAGAGAGCAAGAGGACAGCCATCCTGAAGGGCCTGAACCTGCAGAGAATAACACTGGCAAAGCTCCTGGGCAAAGAGAAGGAACAGAGAGAAAAGGTGGGGGAATTTATCCAGAGTTTGGACTGGCAATAAAGTTTGGCAGAGGGTCTAGAGAAGAGAGGTTCTGGAGGGAAATCAGAGCTCAGTTGATGACTGATACATCGGGTACAGGTGCAAAATAAGCCACAGAATGTTAGAAATATACTGATGGCCAAAGAGACCAGGGAATAGAAGGTTAAGTGTAGGTAGAAGTCAGATGGATATTTTACTGCATCTTTCTAGAATGTACATTCATTTGCATGAAACTTGAGAGATAATGGCATCTTGAACAAAATGAAGATAATTTTTACATTCACAGAAAACTTGGCAAACCTTCAGAAAAAAAAATAAGCTTTGGGTCTGTCTCCTTTTGATAAAAACTAAAATATGCACAGAGGTCATTCAATTTTCTTGGCCAAGGCCTTCCTTGAATATGGACTTCAAGGTCAGGAAGCCAGGAAATTAAAGAAAATATTTTTTTGGTACTATATCTAACCCTCTGGAGACACATGGAAAGGAAATCTACTCTACATATGGAGAATTGAATACACAAAAATGAACTCTGTGCTTTTGACTTTTTGAAAATCTGAACACTTGAATAGAAGTATTTTTGGTTTACAGAGACAGTTTATGTATAGATAAGTTGCAGGCAGACACTTTAACCTCTGAGCCACCAGGGAAGCCCATAGATAAGTTACTTCCCAAAATTATTTTAAAAAATAGTCACTTCTATTAGTAAATATTACCATAATTAAAAGAACATTTCTAATCCTTATAACTCTGATAGAGAGGCATATTATTTCTCCATATCTCCTGTAACAAATACCACACACACATTTGCAGTTTAAAACAAAATGGATAGCTTACAGCTTTGGTGGTCAGAAGTCTGAACAGGGTTTCACCAGGCTAAAAATCAAGGCATCGCCAGAGCTTAATTTCTTCTGGACACTCCAGGGCAGAACCCCACTTCCTTGCCTTTTCCTACTTCCAAAGACTGCTGGCATTCCTTGTCTAGGGGCCCGTCCCTCCAATTTTAAAGCCAGCAACTGTTAACACAGCAACTTCAAATCTCAGTCTCCCTGACCTATTTCCATTGTCATAATTCTCTGACTCTGACCCTTCTGCCCCTCTCTTTTAAGGAAACTTGTGATTACCCTGGGCCCACCAGGAAAATCTAGGAACATCTTTCCATTTCATAATCCTTTACTTAATCTCATTTGCAAAGTCCCCATTGCAGGTACTATAGCATACTCACAGGTTACAGGTTTAAGAAATAGACATCTTGGGAGCCACTGCTTTGTCTACCACAGTAGGAATTATTACCCCATTTCATGGATGAGAAAACTGAGACAGCATTTAAGTGATTTTTCTGAAGTCATGTAGCTAGTGATGAGCATGAATTAGAGCTCAAGTTGGCCTGAATTCAAAGATCCCACTGTTTCTGTGAGCCCATGGCCAATTCTCTAGTCCTAAAATAATTTCTTTGAGTTTTATCTTTTTTTATATACCTGATGTGAAGAGCTGACTCATTGGAAAAGACTCTGATGCTGGGAAAGATGGAAGGCAAAAGGAGAGGGGGCAGCAGGGGATAAGGTGGATAGATAGCATCACCGACTCAATGGACACGAATCTGAGTAAACTCTGGGAGACAGCAGAGGAGAGGGAAGCCTGGTGTGGGGTAGTCCATGAGGTTGCAAAGAGTCAGACACAGCTTAGCAACTGAAAAACAACAAATACAAGTGCTGTGTGAATATGTGCATGCGTCTTAGAGTCCTTGGCCACTATAATAAATCACCAAAAGCTTGACGGCTCAAAACAACAAAAATGTACTCCCTCACAATTCTAGAGGCCAGAAGTTCAAAATCAGTATCACTGGAATGAAATCAAAGTGTTGGCAGGGTTGTACCTCTGGAGACTCAGGGAGAATCTGTTTTTGTGTGTGTGTGTGTGCCTCTTCTTGTTTCTAGTAGCTGCTGGCAGCTCTTGATTTGTCGCAGCACTCTAATCTCTGCTTCTGTCTCTCATCAGCCTAACCATGCAGAGACTAACACCGGCAAAGCTCCTGGGCAACAAGAAGGTATGGAGGGGAAGGTTGAGGGAATTTATTAGGTGATGGGACTGGTAAGAGTTCTTCACTATTTCTGAGTATCCCTGTAGGATAAGATATAAACCATGCACCGAGGTAGCTGGTTTGATAGCATTCCCTTTATTAAGGAGATCTGTTTTCCTTTTCTCACTTCCTCACTCCCCTACTGGTATTTTCTGAACCTCCAAATAAATCGCTGGCTCTTTGTCTCTGAATCTGCTTCTGGCTGAACCCCAAGTAAGACAAGTATCATGCCCAGGGCAGAGATAGGGTATGAATTCAGGCATTCAGTTTCCAGAGTCCATGCTCTTACCAATCCCTCTGCTGACGTTAGGAGGAAGGCTAGGCAGAGAGCAAGGAAAAAGGCATAGAGGCTTGAGAAAGTTTGGTGGGTTTGAAGAAATAGCTCAGTGTGGCTAGAACAGGATGGCCAGGGGAATGGGATGTGGGTAGGGGAAGATGAGGCTGGAGATGCAACTGGGATGAAGTCATGAACCACTTGGAGGTCAAGTTATGGTATTTGACCTTCATCACAAAAGTGGCGGGAAGTCATCACACGGTTCTACTCAGGCTGGGATATAATCAGATACCCTCTTGTAAAAGTTCCTTCTGGTGTAAAGAAGGTGAGGTGGGGGCAGTGGACAGACTGGTGATAGGAAGCCTGATTCTGAGGCTGCAGCTACCAGGAGAGTGTCAGTGTGGACAGAAAAGAAGGGGCTTAGCACATAGGGTCAGCACAACATGGTAACCGTGTGGTGAGGTCATGTGCCGAAAAGACCAAGAGGTACAGTGTGAATGGCAGGGAGGACTGGGGCACACTGAGCAGGAGTGTTTGTGGGGGTTTAGAAAGAGGGCCATTTCCACTGGACATACTGAACTGTAAATACTTGAAGACTCCCCAGGTGGAGATATCCAGAGCCAAATAGAGACAGAGCTTTGACAGTTAGGAAAGAGCCCACAACTAAGTATGTAAATTTTGAAATATTAATTCATGTTTGAAGATTGTAAAGTCATCTGCATGGGTGGAATTCCTTGGGAAAAGGGGGAAAAAAGGCCGTGTCAAGTATATGAAATGTTTTCACACTCATTATCTCCTTCGATCTTCATAATAACCATCTGAGGTGAAGAGGAAAGGTATTTTTTTTTTCATTAACACCTTGTAAGGAAGCAAATCAAGACACACAGAGAGGTTAGGTGGCTTGTCTCTTAGCTGGAAAGGGGAAGAACTGAGGCAAGGAACAGGTCCTTTGGCTCCACGTCCAGCGCTTCTCTTATCACACCACGCTGTCCCTCCCAAACGTATCTGTATGTCTCCATCAAGTGATACAGGACCTCTCCATGAATGGCTTTTTAAAAAGAGGGCATCGTATCTTCTTCCTGTTATAAATATCTCAGTTACAATGTGGAAATCTGACATATGTCAAATCATGATGTATAATGTCTTTTCTGTATTTTGTACTGCTTTACTGATAATTGGACAAATATTTAACATAGTGATTGGACACAGGCATAGATGACATCAAATCCCATTTGTCAAAGCAGCGCTTGCTTTGCAGGTGAATTCTTAGGCTCAACTACCGCATGCTCATTTTTCTTTGTCCGTTCATTCCTGCACCACCTGTCATGATGGTTGTCTCCTTTTTCATTAATTTTGACCATGTGCTAAGCATCCAACTTCTGTAAAGTTAAGTTTTAGGCAGTCATAATTCACATTTATTCACTGGACATCTTCAATGCCCAAAGCAAATCTTCCTGAGGTTTCTCTTCCAGCTTTTATGCTCTAGGGAGAGTGCTCCCCAAATAGTACTGTAAGTCATGCCAGGAAAGGATCCTGCCACAGAACAGCCTTTGAATACAGAGAGCACAACCATTCCTTTTTTCTTTAGGCCATGCTGCACAGTATGTAGGATCTTAGCTCCCTGACCAGGGATTGAGCCTACACCCCCTGCAGTAGAAGCATGGAGTCTTAACCACTGGACCACTGGGGAAGTCCCAGAGAACACAACCATCCTTGGCTAGATTTGAAAAAACATACTTCCCTCTCTTATTTGTGAGGGAGATAACACTGTTTGGAAATGTTGCAAATGTGACAAATTGTGGCATATTTTATTACATGATTTGTAGTATATTTTACCTGTCTGGGGGAAAACCCTGACAATGTGATACACGGAATGAGTCAAGCCCTTGTAAAATCCCTGGGGCCGCTGCAGCCAGAACTTAGCTGAACAGACTGAAGGAGCAGCTCATGGACAGAGAGCACAGGGGGCTTGTTGTGTTCTGCTGTGGTTGGCAATTTGCTTTCCCAGCTTTTTAAACATATGATAAGGGATGGGGGAAAAATGATCCCAGACGATGGCAGGACACCCTCTGTGTTGTGTTTTTTCAGTTTTCTGCTATTTTAACTAATTTTCAGTTAGTTTTGCTGATGTCTGATTATATTAATGCTTTTATTTTAGGCAGAGAAACCATCACCTTTTCTTTGAATACCAGAGTTTGCTATTCTGGTTTAATTGTGATAGAATCAGATGATGACTTATTTATGAGAAGAAACAGTTTCTGGAACTTCTGTCCTCTACCTTCTCCTTGATTTTCTCCCTTTAAAATGTCTAAAACAGGTGACTTCTCTGGTGGTTCAGTGGTTAAGACGCTACGCTTCTACTGCAGGGGGCATGGGTTTGATCCCTGGGCAGGAACTAAGATCCCACATGCCCAGTGGCCAGTAAATAAATAGTCTAGGTTAGAGTTGCTATGTGATAATGACTTATTAGGAAGCAGATGAGCCCTAACTGGTAATACTTGAATAAGCCATTTCTTTCAGAAGGGTGAAATGTGTATCTGTATATAGACATCTTAAGCACTATGGTTCTTGCCTGACACACCAGACCTCCTGAATATACAATTTGAAAATAATTTAATTAATTAATTTACTTTTTGGCCCTGATGCATAAGGAATCTTAGTTCCTGAACCAGGGATCAAACCTGTACCCCCTGCAGTGGAAACATGGAGTTTCAATTGCTGGATCATCAGGGATATCCATAAATTATTTTTTATGAGGGCAGGAAGTATTCTACTTATAAACATCCTTTTTTTGTGAGGTTGGGGGGAGGGATAAAAATGTTTCCAGTGTAATGCTATTAGCCACATATTATATCATTTTCTTCTCATTCTTTCCAGTTTGCTGGAAATTGGAGACAGAAAGTAAGGAATAAACAACATTTTCACTTTCTGAGTTGATGTTTCATGTTTTTGTCTTTAGACTAAAGTTAAAGTAAGTGCCTGGTAATCTTTTGTGCAAAAATATCAATATACTTGGATAAGTGTGTGGTTAATTAAAGCCAAGTTCTCCATTCTTTTCTAGGAAGAGACAGGAACTGGGATTCAGCTCCTTGAATATGGTCTCGTTACTAGTGCCTCTAGTTTAAGTGTATACATTCAAAGTCACCTCCTCCTCTGTATCTTTCCCTGAACCCCTCGTTTTCTTTATGGGTAGTTCTCTGGAGCCCTTAAACTCATGCTTGTTTGCTCAGCCACTTATGCCCGTATTTCAAAGAAGTTTTCTGGAATTTCACACACTACCTAGATGAGGTTCAATATGAGGACTGAATTCCTTTTCTTACCACTTAGGGAGAGTGAACAGGAATCGTCTATGGAGATTTATCCTCCAAAGAAGATGAGGAACATGTGTTATAACATCTCAAATCAATCTCTGACTCCCCATCCACATTCCTCTGTTGACAGGAAAGCTTTCAAATCTCCCAGGAACTGACCTTAGTTATGAGGTTTCACTTGGGCGTGGTGAGGAAAAATTGTAGTCCTGGGAGAATTGTAAGAGAGATGAAGCTTGTCTTAATCTTCATTACTTAACTTGCATCCATTTTTTGATCCTTTGCCTCAAAATTTCCAGTGCCCGGTCATAAAAATGATAATAGTCTGTACCTTTTATTAGTAATCATCATAAAACAATTGCTGTCATTTTATGAATGTTTATTATGTGCTAGACATTTTGATAAGCATTTTATATATATATCTCATTTAATCTTATGATTTGATTACGCTACTATCTTATGTTACTATTGCTATTTTCCAGATGAAGAAACTGATGCACGAGTAAGGTAAATACATTTCCCCAAATCTCATAGAACCAGGATTCAAACTCAGGTCTGAATGTTCCCAAAGCCTGAGTACTAATCATTTTATTTAGTACAAATAAATCATTATTTATTTTATCTCCCTCTTGGGTATTATTCCATTCTGTAAATTTAAAACTAATTATCTCTTATCAGAACTTACCTTTTATGTTCTTCCATAGCCCTGCTCTTAGGTTTCTGGGGTGATGGATGATTCTAGGGTACTTTGGTGTGATGAGGAATTTTTGAGAAAGACAGCATTGTTCAGGGCCATCTGCAATTTTATTGCCAGGTCACAAGAATCTGCAGTTAAACATACTGATTTCTAGTAGTGGCTCTTCAGGTTTTTTTTTTTTTGATGGGAAGATTTTCAAGTCACAATACAGAGAAATCTGCTTAATTTGCCTACTTTTTATTATTCAATAATAATTCAATTAATTGTTTATTCATTTAAGTGACATTTATTGTGCCCTCCTATATGCCAGGAATTATATTAGAATAGAGGCTGAGAATATAAACTCAAAATAAAATGAAGAAGAGTAAAATAAATCCATGTCTTCAAGAATCTTTTAGGGGTAATAGAAAAATAAACTACAACTATCATGTGGTATGAAATTTGTTTTTATAGAGGGGTGCAGTGGGGTATTATTGAAGCATAGAAGATAAGCACCTACCCTACCCTGGGCTTGAATCACAGACGAAGTTTGAGTTCACCAGATGGATAGAAAGAAGAGAGATCAGAGAGGGGAGTCTCAGACAGAGGAGAGAGTAAATGCAAAAGCCGAGAGGTGTGAAAGAATTTGGAAACTTAGGGATGAACGCTGATTAGATGGCTGGAGCATAAGAGGTGTGGGGATGCCAGTGGGAAACAGACTTAAAAGGCCATTTCACTCCATGGTCCCAGTCATTTACAGCAGCAAGCTTGTCTGTAACATCCCTGTGTCTTGGGATGTAAGTTTTCCTAAGTAAAGGCAGAACATCACACTGGTCTGTATGCTATTGTTGAATGAAAACCCCTTCCTTTTAGCAGGCCTTGATGCCTGTCAGTGTCAGGACTGGTCTGGGTTTGATTTCCTACTTTCCACAAAATGGAAGTGGAAATGGAAGGAATGCCCATGTGAAGGTAGGTTGTAGTTTGCCCAGTGGCTGCTCTTCAGGGATCACAAACTACACTGATATCAGAGGTAAAGTAAATTGCTGAGTCTACCTGATCTTTCAAAGGTCCCCTTTGTTCCAATCTCCATGGGTTTTTTTTTTTTAATTGAGTTTAGTGGTAAATGCTGGCAGTTTCTGAGGCTACTCAACTATTAGAATACTTCATTCTTAAAAGCGGAGAGAGTTGCTGATTTCCACTGTTGGATGATTTGGACATGGGACTTCTCACAAATACCAAGTAGAATCTTCTAAATAGTTTTGGATGTTTGCCAGGATAACTTGAGGGTTGTTAGTATTCAAAGTGTTATTTATTCAGTCACATATCGTGACATTTTCAAAGAAATTGAGAATTGGAAGGCTTTTTTTTTGTTGGTGTTAACCCAAAACCCAGGTGGCTTCCCAGGTAGTGCTAATGGTAAAGAACTCACCTGCTGGTGCAAGAGATGTAAGAGATGTGGTTTTAACCCCTGGATTGGGAAAGATTCCTTGGAGAAGGGCATGGCAACCCACTCCAGTATTCTTACCTGGGAAATCCCATGGACAAAGGAGCCTGCTGGGCTATAGTTCATAGGGTTGCCAAGAGTCGGACACGACTGAAGTGACTGAGCATGCCCACAATACAAAACTGGTTTGCTCTGAGTGGCCTTGACTGGCTGAGCTGGACCTGGCTCCTGAGATTTCCATCAGCAGTTGCCCAAGCTGTATTTAGGGTGCTCTCTTTTTCTAGGAAGCTGAAATTTCCCAGCTGATTGTGACTTTCCAGAAATGGACCCAACTGTAGCAATTGCACTAAACCCTGTGTCTGTCACAACTGCTGGAAAGGAACGGATATATTTTACGTGTAAGTCTGAGCCCCTAATCTGAACGTGGCTTTCTTCTCAGCATTGTTAGATGTTGGCCACAGCAGCTGAGTGCTTTTGGTTGGAGACAGACACTGTTAATTGTTTTGAAATGATGCCTCTGTCATGCGCAAGGATGGCAGCAGGACAGTCTGTTTGTTTGCTCACCATGGGAAGCAGCTAAATGTCAGGGCTTGCAGCTGCCTCCCAAACGGCTGGGGTTTTAGCACAGCAAATGAAACAGCTGAGCTTTGATGACACTCTAATGGAGGAGGTAGATGAACTGGGGCAGACCTAAGCTGAGGGTATTATATGAATGTCTAGATGTTGAATTCACCATAGTATCGCAGATGGTGAGTGAAGCTTCCTGTTGATGTCTCTGTGACCAGCTCTCTCACTGCACGGTCTGAAAAGGAACTGTTTGCTTAAATGTTATGATGTGTGAGAAACCCAAGGGGTAGGGAGAACCTGTCTCTGTGTCTCTTTATATGCTCCTTGAATGAATTTATTCCAAAACAAGCAATAAATGGGGCAACAGAATCTGTGCTAGTCTAAATGGGTATTCATCAGCCCCAAAGCATAAGGCCCTTAAGAAAAACACAGAGAAATTCTTTAGTAACTGATGAATAGTGATAGTTGCTTACATTAGATTTTCTAATTCCAAATATCCTTTCTCCATATCCTTTCTTTTAAACTAGTTTCTTTTTCCTGTTAATTTTTTCCTCTTAGGATGATATCAGTTGCCCCTAAGAGAACCTCTCAGAAGCCAAAATATTCCCGTATCTCTCATTGAGTGAAAATTAGAATTAAAAACAATTTAACAGATAACTGGAAGATTCATAGAAAATTTGTGAAGTAAAATTTGAGCATGGTTCTCCTTTTTTGATTATAACCACAAGGGATTTTGTGAACATGTAATTGCAGGGGGTCGTCTTTGCTGTGTACAGAGATTTAACAAGAGAAGAAATAGAGCTAAGAGAATGGGGGAAGTGGGGAGAGAGAAAGAGAGGGAGCCAAATAGTGAGAGAGAGGTAGTGTGAGGGAGAGATTTTTATGAAGAGACATTGTGACTTCTACCTACAAAAATTTCTGGTACTACTAATTGTGCTAATAGCTGGTGGGATTGTGCAAAGGACCTTGAAACTTCCTCTACGGTCTGATCTCATACTATGTTGGAAATGTGTCATATTACAACTTGCAAGAGTTTGGGGATTCAATTTGTTTTAGAACTTGGCTAAAGAATAGGTCTGGAAGCCCTAATTAAATGACTGTATTGTTTGAGAGAACAACTTCTTTTCCTACCTAAATGAAACACTTGCTCATAAAGTCATTATCAAAAATGCAGAGATTGACATTTCCTTTCAATTCCTTGGCGTTGCACTGGAGAATGACACCCTAGCCAAGATGAACCCATGGTGCAATTGTAGCAACATTTTGTTAGGAAAACATCTATTCTCCTAAGTAATCTGGTTACTTAGATAACAGTTTGGTTGTCACACAGTTGAATAAGGACATAATGTAAAATTTCAGATAGTGCTAATTTTCAGAAGGCCTAATCATACTTGAGAGGCACTGTAAGAATAATATTCACATGGACATTAAAGGGTTTAACTAGCTTATTAAGTTAAGTCATTTGTGATTGCTTAGGTTTTAATGATTATATTATTAACCTTTTAAAATTGATGTCATTTATGCCATATTTATAAATTTTTATTTATGTCATAATTCTGGCTGAATTATTTTCCAAGATCTCATATTCTAAGCAAATGGAAGTTGCTCTTTCCTACCCTCCCTCCATTTTTAAATAAAATAATACTAGTAGAATAAGTTAGTTATAGCAGTGTTGATCTGGTTTCGGGTGGATTTAGTGAATAGATACAGGGAGGCAGATTTCAAAAAGTTATCAGAAGAACATTTAGCATTGTCTTATTAGCTGGTAACCTATCTCATTTTTGATAGGATTCAAGTAGTAACTGTCCCTATTGCTAGCGGACCCCTGCTAAGGATTAGAATCCCTGCTAAGGATTATGCATTAGTATGAGTTTTGGGCATAATGACATTTTAAGCGAGTCTAATGCCAGTCAATCCTAAAGGAAATCAACCCTGAATATTCATTAGAAGGACTAGTGCTGAAGCTGAAGCTCCAATACTTTGGTCATCTGATGCGAAGAGCTGACTCATTGGAAAAGACTCTGTTGCTGGGAAAGATTGAGGGCAAGAGGAGAAGGGGACGACAGAGGGTGAGATGGTTGAATGGTATCACTGACTCAATGGACATGAGTTTGAGCAAACTCAGGGAGATAGTGAAGGACAGGGAAGCCTGGTGTGCGCAGTTCATGGTGTTGCAAAGAGTTGGATACGACTTAGCGACTGAACAACAACAACAACTTCAAGAGACCATGTACTACTAAAGGTTATATTGTTAAATCACTTCTTCATTTTACTATTAATAATTGCCATTTGGTAGGCATCTATTATATATTATATACAGTGCTAAGCATTTAATTTATACCTTCCTTGGTTAAGCTTCATACCAACCCTCTGTAGATATTAATATTATCCACACTGATGTGGATTAAAGACGTTTTCTGTGTTTTTTTTTTTTTGTATCTATTATCTTACCCTTCCAGTAGATTATAAATTAATTCTTAAGAGAGAAGTCAATGGTATACTTTGTAGTGTTCCTTATAGTTGCTGCAAATGTGAAAGGATAGAACAGGTTCAGCTTAAAAAATTGTCTGCTCAGTCCTGCTTCCCTTTCAAACCTTGTGAGTGTTATCTGAAAAACTCCAAAGCCACAGGAATGATTGCCACAATGCAAAAGCTACAAGCTTGGTATTTTCTCACTTCTCATCCTAGTATCTGTTGGGGAAGTTACTTAAAACATCTCTGTGCTTCAACATTCTCATCTGTAGGATGGGATAATAATAGTGCTCCCTTAATTGGATTGTTATAAAGACTAAGTTATTTAACACATGCAAAGCATTTAAAACATTATTAGCCTCAGTTCTTTCTCATTTAATAATGAGTATTTAGTTTTGTGTATATTTAAGTTACTCCAAGAGGTTGTTTATTGGAATTCAAGAAGGCACTAGTTAACTTCTTCTGGGTGTCATTATTTTGAGATTTCTACAGTTTTATCTGATGCATCAGTTGGGAATTTTTAATAAAAAACCCAGAGGGAAAGAAAAATTAACTCACCTAATAATTTTACTTCCATGTGTCTCACTCTTGGATCACTTGAAGGGAGCCCAAGGTACAGTGAAGGTTACAAAATTTTAGCTCTGTAGTCACAAAGATTTCTCTATTATCTTCAGAATTAAGTTTTTAAGATGAACTCAGAATTGAGTTTTCCATCATATTTTCCAGGTATTTATAATATCATGTGTATGTATTTGAGAGTTAAAAAGGGAATGTTCTTTATAATCTCTTTGCTCAATCGCTCAGTCGTGTCTGACTCTTTGTGATCCCATGGATCACATGTAGCCCACCAGGCTCCTCTGTCCATGGGATTTCCCAGGCAAGAATACTGGAGTAGGTTGCCATTCCTTCTCCAGGGGACCTTCCGAACCCAGGGTTTGAACCCAGGTCTTCTGCATTGCAGGTAGATTCTTTACTGCTGAGTCACCAGGGAAGACACAATAACTTTAAAAATAGTGAATCATAGGTTTTTGGACTACCTTGGGCTTATCAACTTAGAATGCAAAGGTAGTGAAATCTTTCCAATGTAATGGATTTTTTTTTAGGTTTTAGTTACACATTTGAAGTCCTGATTATACCCTATAGATTTGTTTTTGAAAATCAAACTAAGAATTACAATATCACAGAATCCTTTCTATTTCATCAGGTTAGTTTCACTATTCATTCCACATATATGATTTGTAAAATTCTGCAATACCAGAAAACCTTGATTATAAAAGGTACTTATATATAAACAGGTACTTAAATATAGATGAGAAAGATAGATGTTTGTTCTTCTTCTGATATTGATGTTAAATAAAAGATGGAATGTTTTTGTCTAAAACCAGTTCCTCATTTTCCTTCCCCCTCCCCACTCCAAACACAACGTGAATGCAGTGTGAACAAAAGCTTCCTTTAAATCTGTTATTCAGTCCAAGTGTGTGTTAGGGAAAAAATTGTGTATAAAACCTAACAACAAAAAAAGAGAATTGTAAATAGAAAAATAAAGCATGTAGATGAGACAAATATTCTCTGCTATAATTTTAAAATCCCAATGGGATATACTTGTCAGAAAGAGAGACTACATACTCATTAATTTAAACATGAATTCTCAAAAGCAATATTCTAACATGTTAATTTGCCATGATAGATTTATCCATTGAAACCGGTCCACCAGTCTTGACCAGCAAGTAAGATCTTAATTCTCACAGTTCCATTGAAATGGAATAAAGATTTTCACACAAATATCTTAGTAACATAGACTTTCCTGGATTGTATTCAACATTGTCAGTTCACAGGTAATGAAACTCCTGGTAAATGTTAGCTTCTCACACAGTAGCAGGGTCTTACATGGAAAAGGGCTCTGTTCATTTTCTATTAAATCACAGGAAGAGATTATAGAATTGGTTAATGAAAACAGCTTATTTTTTGGAAATCAGTTAAAAAATCTAAAGTTATGAGTATAAAGTAATAAAAGGAAAAAATAGCTGCTGGGATTCCCCTCTTCTTTACAGTGATATGGTAGAAATACAAGGAAAACGCACAACATTCTTTAGTTAGGAAATCTGGTCCCTTCACTTGCTACAGGGCTCAGTTTAGAGTAAGGAAAGAAAAAATATTTTTGGCTGCAGCTTTAGTAAACAATGAATGACAAAAAATATTGCAGAAATATCAAGAGATCTGACAACTCTGAGCACAGATCTTGTCACATTGATATTGCCTATATTCCTCCATGAAGCTTGGCAAATAAATAACTGAGCCCGATTTTGGCGGAAGGAGAGAAGGAGGTACTAGTTCCAGCATTGAACCAAGATTAAGAAAACACCCAACCAACAAAAAACAGTTATTTCTTTTCCTGAATAATAAAGACATCATGTTTGCATATAGAACAGCTTTTGCATTATTGCTCTACATATAAGAATATATTAAAGAACTCATAACAGACTACACATTACAAACTTAAGGTTCTTTGGTGAAGAATGAAAGAAAACAGTATTTGAGCTTTAAAGAAAATGATCTCATCCACTTTGATTTTATCTGTTGATCCGCTGGATCCTTTCACAGAGCAGGGAAAGATACTGTGTGAGTTTCACCATAGCAACAATTGCCACGCCTCCAGCCATCATGCAGGTTGGCCAAAAGAGTGAATGGAACAGCACGTTGGAACTGTAGAGTTTGGTTAGGATGACACTCTTCTGGTTTCCTTCCGGGTCAGAGTAGCAGGAGAAGTGTTGGTACTTCCTGAAGTTTTCCATGACAACATTCACCAGGGACATGGATTCTTCAAAATTTTTTCCACACTTAGGTATATAGGAGCACTGTTGAAAATGAGATAAACTGTCACCAGAAAATACTGTGTGTGTGTGTATGTGTGTGTATCTGGTACGAGGAGGAGTGTAGAGGCCAACTTAATGATCTGTGAAATAAGCATGATTTTTTAAAGAATATATATTCAAACTAGTGCCTCCAGAAACTCTAAGAACTCACATACTGATTAAAACAATGCTTTTAGATATTTGACCAAGATGTACTTTGATAGGTCATTCATATAGTTTAAATATTGATTAAAATCAAATAACTCAAGTGGATTCATTTTGCCACAGCTAAGCATGGTGTTATTCTCCATTGAATATAATTTTCCACAGAATAGAGTGTGAACCTTTCGTCATATCTGTCCACAACTGTCCATGTAATATCAAAAGCTGCCAGTTCTCTCAAGGAAAGTAGTTTTCTCTTGTCTTTTTTGGCTTGGCTTGATTATTTGCAGTCAAATCACCTTGGCCAAGAAGACAACTATACCCCTGATGAGTTGTTAAAAACGAATCTTGTAAAGTGTAGGGATATTGAATAGTTGAAGAGCTGTGATAAACGGTTCAAGCCTAGTTAGCACTGACAAAGTAAATTTTTCCATAAAGCAAGGAAAAATAAAGCAGAATTAATCCAATTTACTCTTAAACTAGTACTCTTCTGAGAATTTAAAATATCTTTTCTTTGATCTTTTCACCTATTATCATTCTTGCTGTCTGTCTTCTATATGCCTCTCTTTTTTTCCTATGTACTTATATCCTTTGATTTCTTTCTTTGTATCTCTCTTTTCCTTTTCTGCCCTGTCCCCTCTCAATGATATTTTCCCCCTCTTTTTCCTCTTCCTGTTCTTTCTCTTTCTCCTCTCTCTCCCTCTTCTCTGGGTACAGATGGAATTAAGGAACTTTGTAGTTTTTCTTATTATTTATAGATATGTTTTTGCATATATTTTCCTAAATTAAAAAGCATACTGAGTGAAATAAGTCAGACAGAGAAGGACAAATATTGCTTATATGTGGAATCTAAAAAATGGTATAAATGAACTGATTTATAAAACAGAAATAAAGTTACAGATGTAGGAAACCATCTTATGATTACCAGGGAGGAAGGGGGGGGAATAAATTGGGAGATTGGGACTGAAATATATACACTACTATATAGAAAACAGATAACTTATAAGGACCTACTATATAGCACAAGGAAGTCTACTCAATACTCTATAAGGATGTATATGGGAAAAAAACCTTAAAAAGAGTAGATAGATGTATAACTCATTCACTTTACCATACAACAGAAAGTAATACAACAGTGTAAATCAACTATACTCCAATTTTAAAAAAAAAGCAGTCTTTGAGGAGATGAAATCTCCGTGACCCTCTTCCTTGGTCTGTAAATGAGCAGTGAAAAAACTGATATAACAATGAAACTATTTTTTTTTAAAGTTAGGAAAAAAGTGATTTAAGTCACTTCTCTGGATACAAGGGCCTTGGTTAAGTCTTTACCCTCGTTATGGTAAAAAAGGGTTTTTATTGCCTCCCAATAGGAAAAATATTCCTATTCCTTGTTATACACATTATCAAAAGATTAATTTAATTGATTTATCTGAATTAAGATGGTTAGTGACAAGATTGCTGATAAACTGGTATTTTATTGTGAATTAGAAAACTATGCTCATTAAAACACTGTTATTCTCTGTTGAAAAATTGTCATACTACGCTGACTTCATGAAAAAAAACCCATATATCTTACTGATACTGCCAGTTTATAAGATATGATTTAAATATTGACAACCATGACTTTTACAGTGTCACTGCACTCCTAGGATTGTACAGTACTGTACACAACTCATAGGACTGTATAAAGAGACACCGATGAGGTGAGCTGTTGGTGAACTTCGAGGGACACTGATGGAAGTTTTGGGGCAGGATTCTGGAATTCCAGACACCAATTTAGACTTGTATATTTCACAGAAAGGAAATATAAAAGAAATGGAATGAGTTTTGCTAATGGAGTATGTTTGAATGACTCTTCCCCCTGATTTAGTGGGTATTCTGGCACCTCAATTTTTTTTTTTACTGTGCAATAATTATTGGATTATTTCTCTATAAACATCAGGAAGATTCTGCAATTAGTTAAGAAAGGAGGATGCACATACTGATATTCATTGTAAACAAGGCTTAATGTTCTCATACAAGGGCTGGTTGATACTTTCAGATTTAATCAGCTAAGAATAGATGTGAGTACACTCATAAATGTGAGTACTGCAGAGACCTGGTGCTAGCACATTAAGGGTCTGAAAGTGTCCCCACGAAAGAAGAATTTCTCAGCGAGTTATAACTTAGTATGAAAATTGGCCTATGACTGCTGTGAAACACATTTTCTACCAGTTGGATGCTTTCTGGATCAAAAGGGTTTAAAATAATAAGGGGATACCTTTATATTTTTCCTTCTTCAGAGCTGCCCAGATCACGTCTATAATTTTTTTAATGCTTTGATTCAGAAAGCATTAAAAAAATTTAAAGACATTTGTGGTTGAGTTAAAAATGAACCACTTTAGAATATAAATGCATCAGGCTTCTTTATATTTTGGTGCCAAGAGAGTTTATAGTAGTAGTTTTAGTGGCCAACAGTGCTAAGTTATTGAAATGATCTCAATAAAAATGGCATTCCATTAAAAACAGAGTTTTTTCATTTCTTATGCTCTTGTGAATTGATTTGACTTTAAAATTTATTTGGATAAATGTTTATCAGCCAATGACAATAATTTTGTCACTACATAAGATTCTTCCGGATACAATGGGATATAAATTACTTTTGAGACCATTTAGCAAGGCTGTAATACAGAAGTTGCTTTATTAAAGTTTGAAGCCATCAAGGTCTCAAATGCACGTGTTTGGACTAGCCAGATGAGGCGTGCCCCATAAGGTTGGATGTGGGTCCTCATGGCCAGTGGCACTTAGAAATGCACCTCCACGTTACTAGTGGAGAAAAGATTCCTCTGCTCTTGTGCTTTTAGCTTTTTCTAACCATGCCACCCTCCACCTTCCAACACACATAAATTGCCTCCCACTAGACTAATATTAGGCACCCCACTCCAGTACTCTTGCCTGGAAAATCCCATGGGCTGAGGAGCCTGGTAGGCTGCAGTCCATGGGGTTGCGAATAGTCAGACATGACTGAGCAACTTCACTTTCACTTTTCACTTTCATGCATTGGAGAAGGACATGGCAACCCACTCCAGTGTTCTTGCCTGGAGAATCCCAGGGATGGGGGAGCCTGGTGGGCTGCCATCTATGGGGTCACACAGAGTCGGACACGACTGAAGTGACTTAGCAGCAGCTGACTAATATTATCCCTGGAAATTCTACCATATGTCATTAATTCATTTGCTTTTATTATTGGTGAGACCTTTTGTGCTTGTGAATGTACGAGGTGGTATAACAAGCCCCTGACATGTCTTTAGGAGATCTGGTTACTGTGTTACTGTTTTTCTATAACCAAGTTACTTGGCTTGTTGATTCTTCAGAATCAACTTCTTTATTTATACAATGTGGTTATATTATATATATAATATATATATTAAGCTATTAATGTTATATATAATTAATTAATGTTATATACAATTAATTATTGTATATACTGATGCCAGGAGTCTTCCTGGCAGGGGTGTTGTGAGGGTTAAATTATGAATACACATAAAGCCTCAATAAGTTTTTACTATAATTTTTTTTATTGAAACGTCCTATTTGTCTGTGTGATCTATAAAGTCTTTAACTACATGCCCCGTACTAAAGTACAGAAACTTTAAGGATGGTAAAATGACTAGTTCTATGGTTTTCACAGGAACAGACTTGTCACGTGTTCCTTGTTTTTGTGTCCAAAGAGATCTGACATTATGCTAAACCCTACATTAGGATTCTAGATTTCTGCTTCAAAGTATAGCCATATGTTTGTTTCTAAGACTGGTATGAATTTGGGGTAAGGATTTAGTGATCTTATGATTTCATCATTTATGTGATTAGAGTATGTAGAATGCATTTCAACAAATGAGAATTTGAGTAAGTGATCTATGCTTAGTTTGAAAAATGTAATGTAGATTGAAAAGATAAAAATCCTGGAGTTCTTAAATCATTCTTTTTTGATGGAAAGTGTGGTCTAGGAAAATTTTTATTTAAGAGTCCATGATATAGAACACAAAGGAACATAGGAATAATAATTATATATATAAGACACTTGCAGAATATGCAGAAGAACTGTTCAAAAAGATCTTCATGACCCTCACGATGGTGTGATCACTCACCTATAGCCAGACATCCTGGAATGTGAAGTCAAGTGGGCCTTAGGAAGCATCACTATGAACAAAGCTAGTGGAAGTGATGGAATCCCAGTTGAGCTATTTCAAACCATGAAAGATGATGTTGTGAAAGTGCTGCACTCAGAATGCTAGCAAATTTGGAAAACTCAGGAGTGGCCACAGAACTGGAAAAGATCAGTTTTCATTCCACCCCGAAATAAGGCAATGCAAAAGAATGCTCAAACTACCGCATGAACTCCTTATGGCCAAATTCAGACTTAAAATGAAAAGTAGGGAAAACCACTAGACCATTCAGGTATGACCTAAATCAAATCCCTTATGATTATATAGTGGAAGTGAGAAATAGGTTTAAGGGACTAGATCTGATAGATAGAGTGCCTGATGAACTATGGACGGAGGTTCTTGCCATTGTACAGGAGAAAGGGATCAAGACCATCCCCATGGAAAAGAAATGAAAACAAACAAACAAACAAAATGGCTGTCTGGGGGAGGCCTTACAAATAGCTGTGAAAAGAAGAGAAGTGAAAAGCAAAGGAGAAAATGAAAGATATAAGCATCTGAACGCAGAGTTCCAAAGAATAGCAAGAAGAGATAAGAAAGCCTTCCTCAGTGATCAGTGCAAAGAAATAGAGGAAAACAACAGAATGGGAAAGACTAGAGATCTCTTCAAGAAAATTAGAGATACCAAGGGAACATTTCATGCAAAGATGGGCTTGATAAAGGCCAGAAATGGTCTGGACCTAACAGAAGCAGAAGATATTAAGAAGAGGTGGCAAGAATACACAGAAGAACTGTACAAAAAAGATCTTCATGACCCA